>NC_090647.1:339346676-339511676 GCF_040937935.1 Hyperolius riggenbachi | reverse complement strand
GCAGCAGCCTTTGACTTTCCTATCTGATGCCTTATGTTGTTTTATATGCAAAAACAAGCTGAAATAACATTTATCATTAATCTGTGCAATACTGTATATAAAGCTGAAATGAAGGGATTGTGGTTTTTTTTCTGAACAAAAGTGAAGTTTCATTTTAATAGGCAGACAGACTAAAAGGAGGAATCAGGGAAAATACTGTAACCACTGCAAGAACAGTGGTCAGGGTTCTCACAACAGTATGGTAACACTTGTGCTGATTTGGCACTTCCCTGGGCAGCTCTATAGCAAATTAAATATGCATTCTAAAAATGTGGTTTATTATTTAAAAAAACTTTCAATTTACCTCATTTTTTTACATCTAAGTGTTAAAATAGCCACTTTGTCCGTCCGCAAAGGACCTGCGGTCTCTGAGCAGGAGATTGTTGAACACAGATAAGAAATCACCTCATTAGACTTAACTGACCACAAACAAACCCCCATTGTACTTCAAACAGAAAACATCAGTTACAGTTGAAGAATTTCACACCTAGCCTGGATACTGCTAGTTGTAAAACAGCAGGGGTTTAGCTTCTGAACAATGGCAGCCCTTGCAGCTATTTGAAGCCAGGAGCTGCTTAGTTCACTTTAAGACACTGAAGTCTCAAAAAAACCATCTTTTTATATAGCAAATGTGTTTAATATGTTTACCCTAACTAAACCGCCGCATTCCCGCCGCTGTAATCTATCTAAATCCCCCCCCCCCCCCTGCTAACTCGCCCTCCCTCTACCCTGCAAAATCCACGACTTTCTTGGTCGTGGATTTTGCTGCCCTGTGCGCTTCCGTGTGAGGCAGAGCTATGAGCTGCAGCTCTGCCTCTACACGCGTCTGTCAGTGCGTATCTCTGCCTCTTCCCCGCCCCTCTCAGTGAAGGAAGACTGAGAGGGGTGGGGGAGAGGCGGCGATCCGGGTTTACAGACGCGCTGAGAGGCAGAGCTGCAGCTCATAGCTCTGCCTCTCACTGAAGCGCTGCCCGGATTGCACCCTGGCGAGTTAGAGGGGATTTAGATAGTGTACAGAGGCGGGAATGTGGCGGTTTAGTTAGGGCTAACATAGTAAACATATTTGTTAAATAAAAATATGTTTTTTTTGAGTCTTCAGAGTGTCTTTAAGCAAAAGGACTTTAATAGAAAGAGTAGATGATTAGAGATGACTCAATCCTCCGATTTTCGGTTCGTAAACCTCCGCAAAAAGTTTGGTTCGCGCGAACTTCCGCGAACCACAATAGACTTCAATGGGGAGGCGAATTTCGAAAATTAGAAACATTTATGCTGGCCACAAAAGTGATGGAAAAGCTGTTTTAAGGGGTCTAAAATCTGAGTTTTTGCATGGATGAGTGGGATACATGCCAAAAGTCCCAGGGAAAAATCTGGATTTGACGCAAAGCAGCGTTTTAAGGGCAGAAATCACATTGCATGCTAAATTGGAGGCCTAAAGTACTTTAAAACATCTTGCATGTGTATACATCAATCAGGGAGTGTAATTAGAGTACTGCTTCACACTGACAGACCAAACTCAGTGTGTAACACACCGCAAACAGCTGTTTGTGTAGTGACGGCCGTGCTGGACTGGTGCACACCATGACGAGAGTGCAGGTGATGGCGGCTTTCCAGCCCATATAGTCAGGCTGAGGTAGCTGAATGACAGAACAGTGACTGTCCAGCTGATCAAATTTGGTCTGTCCACAATGAAGCAACGACCTTATTATCCTTGGTGTGCCACTCCCCGAGACACTCATATAGCGAGCGGTCATTGCTTCATTGTGATACGCAAGCCCCTTCACCGCGGCAAGGTAACGATCACGAAGGGGAATTGACACATGTACATGCGTTTTGTTTAGTTGTTGCAGCTGCAGTGCAGCCAGAAAAATTAGGCAGGCATGTACATGCACCAGAAAAATTATTATAGCGGCCTTACAAATTCAGGAATCCGCCTGGAGTCCTGGACCCTGTTGGTGGCGGCGGAGAAGGCAGTCAAGCAGCCTGCAGGCAAAGATGCTGTGTTGGGAGCGACTTAGTCTTGGGGCAGGCAGCCAGTCACACGTTGTGCAGGCAGAGATGCTGTGTGCGGGGACTGACTTAGTCTTCGGGCGGGGAGTAGCCCTCCGGGATCCATGCCTCATTCATTTTGATAAAGGTGAGGTACTGAACACTTTTGTGACCTATGCAACTTCTCTTCTCAGTGACAATGCCTCCAGCTGCACTGAAGGTCCATTCTGACAGGACACTTGAGGCAGGGCAAGACAGAAGTTTTATGGCAAATTGTGACAGCTCTGGCCACAGTTCAAGCCTGTGCACCCAGTAGTCCAAGGGTTCATCGCTGCTCACAGTGTCTACATACACACTTGAGGCCAGGTATTCGGCTACCTGCCGGTCCAGGCGTTGGTGGAGGGTGGATCCGGAAGGGCTAAGGTGAGGCGTTGGACGAAAGAATGTCCGCATGTCCGACATCACCATGAGATCGCTAGAGCGTCCTATCCTTGCCTGCATGGACATGGGAGGAGGAGGAAGATTACTGGCAGTGGCACCTTTATTCCGTTGTGCTGTGACATCACCAGTGGTGCTCACCGCCAGGTCGTGATCACGCTTACGCGTGGATTCACGACCATTTTGACGCATTCCGCCTCGGACACGAAAATCCGTGAATAGATTTTCAACCACGAAAATCTACTTCGGCTTCGCGTGAATGCGAACAGAAATCCGCATTCATGCTCGTGAAACCCGGCGCTGAAGTCGTGGTTTGCGGAAATGCGTTAAACTATGCGGAAGTGACACATTGCAGGCCAATCAGAGTGCCCCAGCCAGGCCCTAGCAACCAATCACAGGCGGGGAGCTATGCCCTCCCCTCCTGAATATAAAGCGGCGGCCATGATGGAAAAGCTCTGTCCTTGCTAGACTGTGGTGCTGAGAGGATTATCTCCAGGCCATTGTTGTTTGAGCAAGTGCATTTATTGTGTTAAAAACAAAGCGGTTTTTTTGCTAACACTGCTCTTATACTGTACACAGTTAGCTAGTCAGTGAGTGATTGCTGTAGTTAGTTGTAGTCAGTGTAGTGTAGTGGGAGTGTGGGAGTCTAGTGTTTATTTAACTGTGTGTAGTGCAGGCAGGTTCAGTGCTGCAGTGTAGTCAGTGTAGTGGGAGTGGGGATTATCTGTGTGTAGTGCAGGCAGGCAGGTTAGTGCAACTGCAGTGTTCACTTGTATATTCCAGTGACAGTTATACACTTGTACTATTTGCAGGCAGCCAGTCACACCGCCGGCGCCGCCACTCTCTGCCAGCGCTGTTCATTCATTCTGTCAGTGACCTTGTGCCGTGCCCAGTGCCCACTGCTCGCTCGCTGGCATATGAGCATCTCATTACACAGTGTGACATCCTTGTGTGCCCACTGCATCCTTCAGTGACCTAGTTGTATATCCAGTGCCCACTGCATCCTTCAGTGACCTTGTACTGTGCCCACTGCATCCTTCAGTGACCTAGTTGTATATCCAGTGCCCACTGCTGTGCCCACTGCATCCTTCAGTGACCTTGTACTGTGCCCACTGCATCCTTCAGTGACCTAGTTGTATATCCAGTGCCCACTGCTGTGCCCACTGCATCCTTCAGTGACCTTGTACTGTGCCCACTGCATCCTTCAGTGACCTAGGTGTATATCCAGTGCCCACTGCTGTGCCCACTGCATCCTTCAGTGACCTTGTACTGTGCCCACTGCATCCTTCAGTGACCTTGTACTGTGCCCACTGCATCCTTCAGTGACCTAGTTGTATATCCAGTGCCCACTGCTGTGCCCACTGCATCCTTCAGTGACCTTGTGCTGTGCCCACTGCATCCTTCAGTGACCTAGTTGTATATCCAGTGCCCACTGCTGTGCCCACTGCATCCTTCAGTGACCTTGTACTGTGCCCACTGCATCCTTCAGTGACCTAGTTGTATATCCAGTGCCCACTGCTGTGCCCACTGCATCCTTCAGTGACCTTGTACTGTGCCCACTGCATCCTTCAGTGACCTAGGTGTATATCCAGTGCCCACTGCATCCTTCAGTGACCTTGTACTGTGCCCACTGCATCCTTCAGTGACCTTGTACTGTGCCCACTGCATCCTTCAGTGACCTAGTTGTATATCCAGTGCCCACTGCTGTGCCCACTGCATCCTTCAGTGACCTTGTACTGTGCCCACTGCATCCTTCAGTGACCTAGTTGTATATCCAGTGCCCACTGCTGTGCCCACTGCATCCTTCAGTGACCTTGTACTGTGCCCACTGCATCCTTCAGTGACCTAGGTGTATATCCAGTGCCCACTGCTGTGCCCACTGCATCCTTCAGTGACCTTGTACTGTGCCCACTGCATTCTTCAGTGACCTTGTACTGTGCCCACTGCATCCTTCAGTGACCTAGTTGTATATCCAGTGCCCACTGCTGTGCCCACTGCATCCTTCAGTGACCTTGTGCTGTGCCCACTGCATCCTTCAGTGACCTAGTTGTATATCCAGTGCCCACTGCTGTGCCCACTGCATCCTTCAGTGACCTTGTACTGTGCCCACTGCATCCTTCAGTGACCTAGTTGTATATCCAGTGCCCACTGCTGTGCCCACTGCATCCTTCAGTGACCTTGTACTGTGCCCACTGCATCCTTCAGTGACCTTGTACTGTGCCCACTGCATCCTTCAGTGACCTAGTTGTATATCCAGTGCCCACTGCTGTGCACACTGCATCCTTCAGTGATCTTGTACTGTGCCCACTGCATCCTTCAGTGACCTAGTTGTATATCCAGTGCCCACTGCTGTGCCCACTGCATCCTTCAGTGACCTTGTGCTGTGCCCACTGCATCCTTCAGTGACCTAGTTGTATATCCAGTGCCCACTGCTGTGCCCACTGCATCCTTCAGTGACCTTGTACTGTGCCCACTGCATCCTTCAGTGACCTTGTACTGTGCCCACTGCATCCTTCAGTGACCTAGTTGTATATCCAGTGCCCACTGCTGTGCCCACTGCATCCTTCAGTGACCTTGTGCTGTGCCCACTGCATCCTTCAGTGACCTAGTTGTATATCCAGTGCCCACTGCTGTGCCCACTGCATCCTTCAGTGACCTTGTACTGTGCCCACTGCATCCTTCAGTGACCTAGTTGTATATCCAGTGCCCACTGCTGTGCCCACTGCATCCTTCAGTGACCTTGTACTGTGCCCACTGCATCCTTCAGTGACCTAGTTGTATATCCAGTGCCCACTGCTGTGCCCACTGCATCCTTCAGTGACCTTGTACTGTGCCCACTGCATCCTTCAGTGACCTAGTTGTATATCCAGTGCCCACTGCTGTGCCCACTGCATCCTTCAGTGACCTTGTACTGTGCCCACTGCATCCTTCAGTGACCTAGTTGTATATCCAGTGCCCACTGCTGTGCCCACTGCATCCTTCAGTGACCTTGTACTGTGCCCACTGCATCCTTCAGTGACCTAGGTGTATATCCAGTCCCCATTGCTGTGCCCACTGCATCCTTCAGTGACCTTGTACTGTGCCCACTGCATCCTTCAGTGACCTTGTACTGTGCCCACTGCATCCTTCAGTGACCTAGTTGTATATCCAGTGCCCACTGCTGTGCCCACTGCATCCTTCAGTGACCTTGTGCTGTGCCCACTGCATCCTTCAGTGACCTAGTTGTATATCCAGTGCCCACTGCTGTGCCCACTGCATCCTTCAGTGACCGTGTACTGTGCCCACTGCATCCTTCAGTGACCTAGTTGTATATCCACTGCCCACTGCTGTGCCCACTGCATCCTTCAGTGACCTAGTTGTATATCCAGTGCCCACTGCTGTGCCCACTGCATCCTTCAGTGACCTTGTACTGTGCCCACTGCATCCTTCAGTGACCTTGTACTGTGCCCACTGCATCCTTCAGGGCCCGTTTCCACTCTCGCGGAAACGGCCGCGAATCCGCAGAGTTTCCCCGCAGGCAAATCGCGCGGGGAAACTCTGCCATAGGGGATAACGGCGCCGCCGGCGGAATCGCTTGCAGTAGCGATTCGGCCGGAAACCCCCACAGAATTCGCGGCGGAGGCTGCGATTCCCATAGCCGTGCATGGCACGGCTGATGGGAATCGCCTGCGATCCCGCCCACCCGCTCAGTGCCGGCGTGCGTCTACGAGACGCACGCCGCACTAGTGGAAACGAGCCCTCAGTGACCTAGTTGTATATCCAGTGCCCACTGCTGTGCACACTGCATCCTTCAGTGACCTTGTACTGTGCCCACTGCATCCTTCAGTGACCTAGTTGTATATCCAGTGCCCACTGCTGTGCCCACTGCATCCTTCAGTGACCTTGTGCTGTGCCCACTGCATCCTTCAGTGACCTAGTTGTATATCCAGTGCCCACTGCTGTGCCCACTGCATCCTTCAGTGACCTAATACTGTGCCCACTGCATCCTTCAGTGACCTTGTACTGTGCCCACTGCATCCTTCAGTGACCTAGTTGTATATCCAGTGCCCACTGCTGTGCCCACTGCATCCTTCAGTGACCTTGTGCTGTGCCCACTGCATCCTTCAGTGACATAGTTGTATATCCAGTGCCCACTGCTGTGCCCACTGCATCCTTCAGTGACCTTGTACTGTGCCCACTGCATCCTTCAGTGACCTAGTTGTATATCCAGTGCCCACTGCTGTGTCCACTGCATCCTTCAGTGACCTTGTACTGTGCCCACTGCATCCTTCAGTGACCTAGTTGTATATCCAGTGCCCACTGCTGTGCCCACTGCATCCTTCAGTGACCTTGTACTGTGCCCACTGCATCCTTCAGTGACCTTGTACTGTGCCCACTGCATCCTTCAGTGACCTAGTTGTATATCCAGTGCCCACTGCTGTGCCCACTGCATCCTTCAGTGACCTTGTACTGTGCCCACTGCATCCTTCAGTAACCTAGTTGTATATCCAGTGCCCACTGCTGTGCCCACTGCATCCTTCAGTGACCTTGTACTGTGCCCACTGCATCCTTCAGTGACCTTGTACTGTGCCCACTGCATCCTTCAGTGACCTTGTACTGTGCCCACTGCATCCTTCAGTGACCTTGTACTGTGCCCACTGCATCCAGTGATTCATTACTAGCAACATGTCTGGCAGGGTTTCGCGGGGTGAGAGGAAAGGGAGTTCAATTGCCTCAGCCACTTCTGGGACTGCTCCACGTCCAGGGAGAGGACGCCCAGCTGTACGTGGTCGTGATGCAGCAGAAAGGGGGGCAGCAAAGCCTGGGCCGAGTCAGCGGACGCAATTGTCCAAATATTTTAAAGTTTCTGGTCCCCGTGTGGTGGTTGAGCAAATGGAACCTGACGTACTCATGGACATCATGACTTCCTCCCAGACCTCTACTGTGAGCACCACTCCAAGCAGCAGCAGCAGCAGCAGCAGCCAACGTCCCACGCTTGTTGTGACATCCACCCCAGCACCCACTGCTCAGCAGCCCTCCCAGGATGACAGCGTTCTGTCCCTCAGTCCGGCTTCTGGGAACCTGCTGATGCAAGAAGCTCAGGACTTACTGGGGACTGATGTGGCAGAGATTGAGATCGGGCCACAATCACAAGCGTTGTTGAGTTCTGGTGATGAAGAAGAGGGGTCTGTGTCTGGGGATGTAGGGACAGAAGAGGAGGCGGTGGAGTCAGAGGAAGAGCTGGATTATGAAGATGCTGCTGATGATGACGACGTTGTGGACCCTAACTATGTGCAGCCTGCTGAGTCCGTGGAAGAATGGTCAGAGGCAGAGCAGGATGACGAGTCACCTCGGCCTAGGCAAGGATATCGCCATATGTCAGGCAGGGGCAGGGGCATCGGCAGCAGTGGGCGTGGAGGAAGTAGACAGGACACTGCTTCAGCCGGCACCACCACCATGCAACCCCCGGCAACTACTACCACACATTGTTCCGCTGCACCCTCTGCTAGTGGGGGCCGCAGTAAATTAAAGTCACCAGTGTGGGATTGCTTTGAGGAATGTACTGATGACAAAAGGTATGCGGTGTGCAGGTTATGCAGCAAAAGACTGAGCCATGGGAAAAGTCTGAGCAAGATGGGTACCTCATCCCTCCAGGGCCACCTGAGAAGCCGCCACTGCCGCGAGTATGCGGACTTTAAGAGGAAGCAGGCACTGCTGGCAGGGGTTCCTGAGAGCAGAAGGCCCACTAGCGCAGCAGCATCATCCCTCTTTCAGGGTCGTGAATCCCCCACAGCAGCAGCAGTAGTAGCACGCAAGCGCTCTTCCACCTCGGCTACTCAGGACACAGACATTGAGGCTGGCAGCCAGTGTTCGCCTCTCTCCTCTGTCTCCCCTGCATCCCAGCGTCGTCAGACCCTGCTGAGCGACACCTTTCAGGGTCTGACCAAGCCTCGGCCTCCAAGCCACAGGCGGATCCGCAAACTAAATGGCTTGCTGGCCCGGGCCATGGCATCACAGCTGCTTCCCTACTCCCTGGTGCAGGAGGGGAGCGCCATGCGGACGCTGCTCCAATTTGGCATCCCCTAGTGGCAAGTCCCCAGTCGCCACTATTTCAGCAGGAGTGCGATCCCAGCACTCCAAAAGTTTGCGGTGGAAAACGTGGCCCGTTCCCTGGACTACTCTGTGGGCAAGCGGGTCCACGTGACCATGGACTCGTGGAGTAGCAGATTTGGGACAGGTCGCTACCTGTCCTTTACGGCCCACTGGGTGACACTGATGGAAGGGAGGGAGGACAAGAGCGCATCAGCCCAGCTAGTGGTGCCACCACGCGGGATCAGGGGGGGTGCAGAAGGGTCCTGTCACGACACTCCCTCTGCACCCGGAAAGCAAGCCCGCCTCGGCAGCAGCAGCGCCAAGCCTCGGCACTGCCAAGCCCTTTTAAAATTGGTGACCCTGGGGAAGGAGAGGCTTACGGCCACCAACATCCTGGCCGCCCTCAGGAAGCAGGAGCGGAGGTGGTTGACCCCCAGAGGCCTGGAAGTGGGGTATGTGGCAGCCGATAACGGGGCAAACCTGGTGGCAGCAGTGCAGCAGGGAAACCTCCAGCACATCCCCTGCTTGGCCCACGTGCTCAATCTTGTGGTGCAGCGCTTCTTTCGCACCTACCAGGGGATGAGCGAGCTGCTGCAGGATGCCCGGGCGGTGGTACGCTTTTTCCGCCTGTCAGCCACTGCCTCTGCACTCTTGTCCACCTTACAGCAGCAGTATGGAAGGCCACAACACTGGATGATCATCGACATGCCAGTTCGCTGGAATTCGACTCTGGCCATGTTGGAGCGGCTGTGTCAGCACAGGCTGGCTCTTAGGGCCTACATGCTAGACCCAAGTGTCCCCAGCAACCAGCAAGTCCCCATGATTACTGCCACTCAGTGGACACTGATGCAGCAAGTATGCCTGGTGCTGAGTCCCTTCCTGGAGGCAACCAAGATGGTCAGTGAGGAGCGGGCCTCTGTGTGCCAGTGGGTGCCCTTGGTTTGTCTACTGGAGCAGGCAATGGACAATTTAATTGAGCGTGGGGATGAAGCCCTGAGGCAGTTGGAAGAACAGGAGCAGATGGCAGCACAGTCCAGCTCAGAGGAGGGCTCACAGCAGGTAGTGGAAGAGTTGGAGGTCCCTAACCTGAATGAGGAGGAGGAGGAGGAGCAGAGTGCAGCAGGCGTTGTACGTGGATGGCGGTTTGAGGAGGACAACGACATGGCACAGGAAGAGGACAGGCATGCGTTATGGGACAATGGCGAGGACGAGGAAGATCTTGCTGGCAGGGCCCACTTGTTTCCCATGGCTGTGCACATGTTGCGCTGCCTTCGCAGGGACCCCCGGGTGATCCAGATGCGTTCAAGGGAGGACATCTGGATTACCTTGATGCTTGATCCCCGTCTGAAAGGGAAGCTGGGAGACTTAATGACGCCATCCACCACCGAGCAACGCACAAGGGAGTTGAAGGAGGCCCTTGTGCGCAGACTACTGGAAGCATTCCCCCAGCCTTCCACCCCCACTGTAACTGCTCTCCCAAGCCAGCAAGAGGTGCCTGCCATTGCCACTAGCAGCACAACAACAACCACCAGCAGCAGCAGCAGCAACTGGCGCCCCGGAGACCTGAAGAGCCTAAGCAAGAGCCTGTATGCAGTGCAGCAGCCCAGAACAGAGGTGCCCGCCACAGCATCCACCACCAACCAGCACAAGCAACGACTGACCACCATGGTGTCTGACTATATGGGGTCATCCAGCGGGCTCAATGACACCGACAGCCCCGTGGACCCCTTGGAGTACTGGGTCAAGAGACTGGACATCTGGAGCGAGCTTTCCCAGTACGCCCTGGAACTCCTATCCTGCCCTCCTTCCAGTGTCCTCTCAGAGAGATGCTTTAGTGCGGCCGGTGGCGTGGTCACAGAGAAGCGCTCTCGGCTCTCCCACGCCTCTGTGGACAAACTCACCTTCCTGAAAATCAACCAGGCTTGGGTGGAAGGTGAGTTCCTGGCCCCTATTGTCGGACACAGGGGGACATGAAGTGGCTGCTGCCTGTGCTGTTGTTAACTATGCCTGCCTTTATAAAGACAGTTACTACCTGCCTAGTGCCTACCTTGGTTAATTTTTTGGTGTTATGGTACTACTACCAGTAAGTTGCCATGGTCCTCCTTCTGAGCTGCTGAACTGACCGCCCGCTTTGTCCTCCTGACTCAGTCGCTACTACACTCTGCGTTCACACTGCCCGGGTCACTGGGTGCATTTAATTTTTTGGCCAGCACTATGACGCTGTGCTGCTACTACTAGCACCAGTATGTTGCCATGGTCCTTTTGCGCAGCTGCTGCTGCTGCTGAACTGAACGCCCGCTTTGTCCTCCTCCTCCTCCTGACTCAGTCGCTACCACGGTACCACCAATGTACTCTGTCTGCGTTCACACTGCCCGGGTCACCGGGTGCATTTAATTTTTTGGCCAGCACTATGACGCTGTGCTGCTACTACTAGCACAAGTATGTTGCCATGGTCCTCCTGTGCTGCTGCTGCTGCTGCTGAACTGAACGCCCGCTTTGTCCTCCTCCTCCTCCTGACTCAGTCGCTACCACGGTACCACCAATGTACTCTGCGTTATCACTGCCCGGGTCACCGGGTGCATTTAATTTTTTGGCCAGCACTATGACGCTGTGCTGCTACTACTACCACCAGTATGTTGCCATGGTCCTTCTGTGCTGCTGCTGCTGCTGAACTGAACGCCCGCTTTGTCCTCCTCCTCCTCCTGACTCAGTCGCTACCACGGTACCACCAATGCACTCTGTCTGCGTTATCACTGCCCGGGTCACAGGGTGCATTTAATTTTTTGGCCAGCACTATGACGCTGTGCTGCTACTACTAGCACCAGTATGTTGCCATGGTCCTTCTGTGCTGCTGCTGCTGCTGCTGCTGCTGCTGCTGAACTGAACGCCCGCTTTGTCCTCCTCCTCCTCCTGACTCAGTCGCTACCACGGTACCACCAATGTACTCTGTCTGCGTTATCACTGCCCGGGTCACCGGGTGCATTTAATTTTTTGGCCAGCACTATGACGCTGTGCTGCTACTGCTACTACTACCACCAGTATGTTGCCATGGTCCTTCTGTGCTGCTGCTGCTGCTGAACTGAACGCCCGCTTTGTCCTCCTCCTCCTCCTGACTCAGTCGCTACCACGGTACCACCAATGCACTCTGTCTGCGTTATCACTGCCCGGGTCACCGGGTGCATTTAATTTTTTGGCCAGCACTATGACGCTGTGCTGCTACTACTAGCACCAGTATGTTGCCATGGTCCTCCTGTGCTGCTGCTGCTGCTGCTGCTGCTGAACTGAACGCCCGCTTTGTCCTCCTCCTCCTCCTGACTCAGTCGCTACCACGGTACCACCAATGTACTCTGTCTGCGTTATCACTGCCTGGGTCACCGGGTGCATTTAATTTTTTGGCCAGCACTATGACGCTGTGCTGCTACTGCTACTACTACCACCAGTATGTTGGCATGGTCCTTCTGTGCTGCTGCTGCTGAACTGAACGCCCGCATTGTCCTCCTCCTCCTGACTCAGTCGCTTCCCGCTGCTGCACTCTGCGTTCACACTGCCCGGGTCACCGGGTGCATTTAATTTTTTGGCCAGCACTATGACGCTGTGCTGCTACTACTAGCACCAGTATGTTGCCATGGTCCTTCTGTGCTGCTGCTGCTGCTGCTGCTGAACTGAACGCCCGCTTTGTCCTCCTCCTCCTCCTGACTCAGCCGCTACCACGGTACCACCAATGCACTCTGTCTGCGTTATCACGGCCCGGGTCACCCGGGTGCATTTAATTTTTTGGCCAGCACTATGACACTGTGCTACTACTACTACTACCACCAGTATGTTGCCATGGTCCTTCTGTGCTGCTGCTGCTGATCTGACCGCCCGCATTGTCCTCCTCCTCCTGACTCAGTCGCTTCCACCAATGTACTCTGTCTGCGTTCACACTGCCCGGGTCACCGGGTGCATTTAATTTTTTGGCCAGCACTATGACGCTGTGCTGCTACTACTAGCACCAGTATGTTGCCATGGTCCTTCTGTGCTGCTGAATTGACCGCCGGCATTGTCCTCCTCCTCCTGACTCACTCGTTTCCACCAATGTACTCTGTCTGCGTTCACACTGCCCGGGTCACCGGGTGCATTTAATTTTTTGGCCAGCACTATGACGCTGTGCTGCTACTACTACTACCAGTATGTTGCCGTGGTCCTTCTGTGCTGCTGAACTGACCGCCCGCATAGTCCTTCTCCTGACTCAGTCGCTACCACCACTGCACTCTGCGTTCACACTGCCCATGTCCACTGACAACTCTGCTGCGATGTCATTGCTAATTGCTGCAAAAAAAACAAAAAAAAAATTACAAAAACCTCTCTGGGGCCTTTTTGGCGTCAGCCACTCATCCTCCTCCAGCGGTACCTTCGCCGCCAAGTGCCATTGGAACTCGCCTTCACCTCTTTGACTGCTTAACGCGTATATCCCTTTTTAAAACCACTTATTACCAATTAATAGCCCCATTTAAAGTGTTGATTTCACTTTAAAATCCATTTTCTCTAGAAAAAAAAATTGGGGGGGAATTTTTTATGTTGAAGTTATGTTGCCCCTTATCACCTCGATAATCCATGCAATTTGGGGGATTGTAGCATGTATGGGGGCTTTGTTATTAACGTTAAAAGAAAATCCGCCTCCGGGCGGGAATCCACGCGTGATTACGCCATTCACGGCAGAAAATTCGCGTGGTTGCGTGGACGCGAATGAAAATCCACATGCGGCGGGGCCGAATGCGGATTTTTTTTTGCAACCACGCGGATTTCCGAATTCGTGGATGAGGCACATCCGAGCATCCCTAGACATCACCCTTAAACGCACTGTAAAGCATAGTTGCCAGCTTTTTCTGCAAGTGCTGAATCCTTTCTGCCTTCTGGTGATTTGGAAACATCTCCGCCACTTGGTGCCTATACCGAGGGTCGAGTAGCGTGGCCACCCAGTACAGCTCATTCCCTTTGAGTTTTTTTATACGGGGTTCCCTCAACAGGCTGGACAGCATGAAAGATGTCATCTGCACGAAGTTGGATGCAGATGTACTATCCATCTCCTCTTGCTCTTCCTCAGTGATGTCAGCTAGGTTCTCCCGCTCCCCACAACCACGAACAATACCACGGGAAAGTTGTATCACAGCCCAGATATATGATAATGGTACATGCTAGGCTGGCTTCAGCATGTAGCATTGTAGTGTGTTGTGTTGGTGGTATAATGGTTAGGATAGCAGCCTACCACGCGGTAGGCCTGGGTTCGATTCCTGGCCAATGTATGTGAGTTGGCTTTTGACATCCTACAAATCCCTAAGCAAGCTAATTTTTCTCTTGGATATATCATAATGGTACATGCTAGGCTGGCTTCAGCATGTAGTGTTGGTGGTGGTATAGTGGTGAGGAGAGTTGCCTACCAAGCACTAGACCTGGGTTCGATTCCCGGCCAATGTATGTAAGCTGGTTTTTCAAAACCTACAATTCCCTGGAAGACAAGACCCTCCTCCTCCCTCCGGGAGGAAGGGAGGAAGAAGGAAGGGAAGGATTACACTTCCTGATGTTGTAAAGCAGTGTAGGCCTGCAATTGAACATTCAATGAGATTTCTGACCTTAAAACACTGCTTTGTGTCGAATCCAGATTTTTTTTCTTTTGAGGTCTATTCCACTTAACCATGTCTCCATCCAGGTATTAGTCCCCTTGAAACATCTTTTCCATCACTTTTGTGGCCAGGATAATTTTTTCTAATTTTCCAAGTTTGCCTCTCCATTGAAGTCTATTGCGGTTCGCAAAGTTCACGCGAACCGAACTTTTGCGGTAGGTTCGCGAACCTAAAATCAGAGGTTCGGGCCATCTCTACTCACAGCCCGACCTGAGCACAGGCTTACCACTGCGCACTTGGAGATCACAGGCCGTGCTCAGGTCGAGATTACCGCCAGGGAGGTTAAAGTAAACCTGTAATTAAAAAAAACAGCTCTGGATGGAACTTTCCTCGGTAGGGGAAAGCCTATGGATTCTAATGAGGTTTCTCACATCCTACTCCGTCCCAAATGCTGGAAGCCCCTAAATGGTGGAGAGGTAATTATTTACTTATTGTGATCCAGCGCAGGCTTTCCCGTGGGCTGAGGCGGAAATAACCGAGTCCGATCGTGTCTACTCTACTGCGCAGGTGACTTGTGCCTGTGCAGTAGAGCGGACTTGATAGGACTCACCTATTTCCACCAGAGCCCATCAGAAAGCCGCTACTGCACCTGCGCTGGATTGCATTAGGTAAATATGTCGTCACTATTGCAGTTCACACTCATAATGCGTACCTTATGCTACTGACCACTGTGGCCCTTTCCAATGACACAGCAATCGGGGATGCATAGTTTCCAACTGCAGCTGGGCCTTTGGACCTGACGGACACAAATTTTACACAAAAAAAGTATGTGCTACTGTGTTTCCCCGAAAGTAGGACATCCTCCTAAAGACCTAGTACATATTTCGAGCTTGCTCGAAATATAAGACCTACCTTTAAAATAAGCCCTAGTGGCTGAGGACGTCCCGTCCATCTGCCCCCTCCTCCCACTGTACCTCATGCCGACCCCTCCCGCCTCCTCCAGAAAGTCGCACTGCCCACCGACATACCTCTACTGCAGATCAGCGTGGTAAACTGCTGATTCCCGCACCGCCGATTGTGGCCCCATTCTGCCCTGCCTGTTGGCATGATTTTCAAACCGCACATCAGCGGTAAAGTGTGGTGAAGAAAGCTAGTTACACTGTAACAGCACTTCCGTGTACAGGAAGTGACATCTCTGTTTACTTCCTTTACACGGAAGTGCTGTTACAGTGTAACTAGCTTTCTTCACCACAGTTTTACTGCTGATCTTTTGCCGGCAGGCAGGATTATGCCGGCAGGCAGGGCAGAATGGGGCCACAAGCGGCGGTGCGAGAATCAGCAGTTTAACACGCTGATCTGCAGTAGAGGTATGTCGGTGGGCAGTGTGACTTTCTGGAGGAGGGGGTCGGCAGAAGGTAAAGTGGAGGTGGGGGAATCGGGGAGCACAAGAGGGAAATATATTTAAGACCTCCCCGAAAATAAGACCTAAGACAAGTTTTGAAGGAAAAAAATAATATAAGACAGTGTCTTATTTTCGGGGAAAGGTATTGAGCTGGACGCAGGTTGAGCCGAAAGACGGCTCGCCCTGTTGCCGTTCAAATTCCTGGCGGTGTTAAATACTATTCCCCCTCCGAGTCATAGCAACTCAGAGGGAGAAGTAATTTGGGGTCTGGCAATCACTGAATTGCCCTTATGCCCCGCTCACTATAGCATTAGTGCTATGGAAGTGCCCAGCTTCCGACACTGTGTCCCCGAAAACCACCTGCTTCACAAATGGGGCCCTCCTTCAGTCAATGTATTGATTCTTTATTGTTGCTGTAGTGGTAATGGTCATATGTACTTTGAATAGTGTTATCACACCCACAGTGGCTGTCCGTAGTGAAGCCAGTTTTGGTGGTCTGTATCATACGATTACTAAACATACAGGGTGGGGATACGGGTTCAGGGGTCGTGATTGGGGTGTACAATTTGCACTGGGACCCACAGCTTTATTGTGAGAAACAAAACCGTCGGACAGAAGTCTAACTTCATGTTTTGTTAAGCTATGAGTAAGAGCAACACTGCGGCCTGAAACTCGTAAGCCTATTGTCCACCGTTTTTTTTTTTAACTCACAATAAAGAAGATTGCTGGCTATTTCTGGTGTGCTGGAGCATTTTGTCCTCTAAACTGCTGCTATTCATGTTGGCTGACACTTTCGCACCACCTGCACCCGTATTGTCTGACTGGAGGTGAGGTAGAAGCGGTAACATGAGTGCTTTTAGAGTAGCATACACTACATGAGTAGAGTAACACCTGCTAATTGCCCACTACCTTGTCAGCGCAACAGGAAAATTGTTGTGCACTTACTAGCAACTTTACAAACCGTTTGTGCATATGCTCTAATGTCTGGTCTGCCAAACCTCAGTTCAGTACGTTAGGTGGAAAAAAAGAAGCAGGGTCACTTTAAAGTGAACCGAGCACCATTTTTAGAACCCAGTACATCTCAACAGCACATTAAAAATGCATTTTAACCACTTCAGCTTTCAGTGTTTTTTCACCTGTGCATCTGAGAAACTTTCACCTCCCATTCATTCACCAATAACTTTATCACTATTCATCTCAATAAAATGGTCTATATCTTGTTTTTTCCACCACCATTTAGGCTTTCTTTGGGTGGTACATTTTGCTAAGATTTATTTTATTCTAAATGCATTTTAACTGGAATATCAAGGGAAAAAATAAAAAAATTCATTATTTCTCCGTTTTTGGCCATTATAGTTTTAAAATAATACATGCTACCATAATTAAAACCCACATATTTTATTTGCCCGTTTTTTCCAGTTATTACACTGTTTAAATTATGTCCCTATCACAATGTATGGCGTCAATATTTTATTTGGAAATTAAGGTGCTTTTTCTCAGTTTTGTGTCCATCACTATTTACAAGCTCATGATTTAAAAAATAATAGTAATATGACCTCTTGACATGCATATAAAAAAAAGTTCAGACCCTAAGCTAGCTATTTATTTTTTTAATGTAATTTTTTTATTAAAAGTTTTTATTGTGTATGTTTGAGAGTGTGGGAAGTAAGTCGTACATTTTAGTTGTAAGTGTGAGTCTATGTATTAAAAAAAAATGTATGAAGGTGTCATTTTACTATTTGGCCACAAGATGGCCTCAGTAATTTTTTTCTAGACATCCTGTAAGTGTACTATTTCTGCTTACAGCAAGTGAAGCGTGCATGTGTAACTAATGGTGCTTATACATGGTACAATATTTTTCATCCAACGTTACCATTTCTATGTAGTATTATGGTAAATTAAGTGAATATGCTGAAAGGATAATTTAGACAGTTCCCTTATATTACATAGAAATGGTAAGATTGGATACAAAAAAAAAATGTACCATGTATGGGCACCATTAGAAAGATCACGGCTTCTCATAGAAGCCAGCAATTTTTTTAATGGGGACTTAGATCAATGAATGGGAACTGCATACCCGTTCACTGATCTCTTGGCTAACGGGTATCGAGAAAGTGCATGGGAGCACACGTGATCGGCCACGGTGACGAGCAGCAGCAGGGGCAGCCTTTTGGATGTAGCAGCTACGTCCAAAAGGCTTAAATGGTTAACAATGTGGCTCAATACAATAAAAAATTCATGCTACCTCTTCTTTTTACATTTAACTGTTTCTTAGAGACTTTGATTGCTCTACTTCCATGGCCTGCTGTCTGCAGAAAGAGCAGCCAGATAAGGATTGCTGTAATTAGCAGAAGCAATGAGCAAACAAAAGCTTTGATCAGCTTCAACCAGTTTAGAGAGTCACATTTGATTCCATTCACACCTTCCCCTGGATAAATAAGGGCAGAGGGAAAGAGGGGGGGGGGGGGAAGATGGCAAATAAAGATGCTTGGATCCCTTTTTTCTGCAGCTTGTCCTGGTTTCTAATAGTTATAGGAGCTGCCATGTTTCCCCCTTCCCATTGTAGTTGCCCATTATTTATCCAGGGGAAGGTGTAAAGATGGCATCTGTAACTCCTCTAAAATCTTTGAAGCACGGTGTCCTACCTCCCCATCTGCCCTGCTGATAAATGCTTTTGTTTGCTCTCTCCAAATGTATGCAACAAAATAATTACATCAGTCCTTATATGCCTGTGGTTGGGCAGGCCTCAGAAGTAGGGTAATAAAGGCCTCTGCTAAACTTTTAAATGTAAAAAAGAAAAGGTAAAATTTAAGTTTTTTTTTAAGAATAAGCCACATTGTTGGCATGCATATTTAATGTGCTATTGAGATGCCCTGGGTGCTAAAAATGGTGCTTGGTTCACTTTAAGCCTCTAACCAAACACAAGGTATTTGCTTTGCAACAGTGTCCTTGGCTTTATAGGTGGTTATCCAAAATGATGGAACACTTGTCATTGAATGTGGTGAGCTTGCTCCATTGAATAAACAGGAAGGTGAATGTTCAGCAGGTTCAGCGACCTTTACATAATACCGGGCAGTAACTGGGCACAGATCACACAACTGCATGGCACTCACAGCTCCGTTAACTTCTGTCCAGGCTCCTGGCACTTTGTCATTGCCTCTGATGAAATTATGAATGTCTCCTGCTGGTTGGTCCCAGTTAATCTGCCAATGAGAAGAAAAGCAATTACTAAAGAAAAATAAACGTTCATGGTATTGGCCCTTACATAAGATTTTGTCATTTAAACCGCTGGCTCAGCCTTCAACTTTTATATGCATATAATAGTAAATGTGCTTTTTGAAATGCACACTGTTTGGTAAATTGTGCATCTATACTTTCTGCAGTAAATATATTTAAAGTACCTGGTTGGCTGGCTTCTGTTGTTTGGCAGTGCAATTTTACTTTGCATAAAGCAGTCCAGACTCCTCCCCATCTCATCAGCAACCATGAGACAGCCAGAGGGGTGCTGGGAGGGGGCACAAGCCAGTGTCTTCTTGTCAACACAGATCTACCTCCTAAGAGAACTATCTGTTGTTGCTGGAAACCTAGCCACAAAGAGTTCAAGAGAAATGAGGTGGATGGGCAGTGAGAATGGCTTTATAGCTTGGGAACACCCACTCTTCTGCCAACACTATGGGTTCTGGATTGAGTCACATGACTGATTTTTCCAAAGGGAATTTCTCTGAAACAGCTGCATCAAATACATAATTGCCTATTCACCTTTACTCACAATGCGGAATCTTGTGGGTCAACTAGGGCTATAAATATAACAGATACTTATTTTATTACACTTGGTTAATTAATTGTTTTATGTTTTCAGATTGACTCTGTATGTAGCATGGATTGATGGCAGTCGTATCAAGTTGCCTACTGGGTTTTATGCGAATATAAATTGCAGATGTTCCATATCGTTTGTAGGGGAAACTGGCAGCAGATTGGAGTGTCCCAGTTTGCTGCCAGTACATGGATACAGTAAGTCCAAGTGCTGAAAAATGAATAACAAATTCCCTTGCCCCATGCAGCTTATTACTCCAGCGATAAAATGGGGGGTTGATAATGTCAGGGCAACAGAGTAATCTATGCAGCTCATGAAATCAACACTCTTGCTATGAAAAAAACAAAAAAAACAATAGGCAGCTTTTATTCACGGACTAAAGATACCCATACATCTAGCAACTTGGCGGCACATTGACTGTCTGATTCGATAATTATTATGAAATCAGATGAAAATCTGTACCGCCAAGTGCATGCCCGATAAACAAGGCGACCAATTTTGGGCCGAGCATGTCGATCTGACATGCTGCAAGATGTTGGGCTGTCGTGGTTGATCCGGTGCGTGACGGTAGCAGCGAGCGATAACCGGATGAGCAACGAACCCCCTGTCCCTACTAATGATAAATGTTCCCCGGTGCCCTGTGCAATATACTTTACCTGTCCGCTGGCCCCGGGCTCCACCACAATCCACATACACGCGCCCCACGTGGTTGCCAGAGCAATGTGGGCGCGTGCTGGATGTCACACAATCACATGAGGTGCCACATGAAGTGCTTGTATGTGGCTTGTGGCGCAGCCCGGAGCCAGCAGGGGATGCAAACAGGTAAAGTATAGTTCACTGGAGGATGGGCATATTTAAAGTAAATGGGAACCGCATTTTTTAAAAAATGAAGCAAATACTTACCTAAGGAGAGGGAAGGCTCTGGCTCGTATAGAGCCTTCCCTCTCCTCTCTCGGTGCTCACTATCCTGTGCTGGTTCCCCCCCGCCCATTTTAATTCCCCTACCGAAAGGGTATTTGGAAGTCTTTGGGAGCCATGTCCTCCCGAAGACGTGCGGCTCCATACTGCACAGGCGTGAGCGTGCTTGCGCGGGTGCAGTACAGGGCCGCCCTTCTTCTTCAGGAGCACTCGGGCTCCCTGAAGACTTTTGAAGCCTCCTTCGGCTGGGTAAAGCAATATTTGACTAAATTAGTCAAATACTGCTACCGGGCGAGCCAGCACTGGAACGAGGGGACCAGGAGAGGAGCGGGAAGGCTCTATAAGACCCAGAGCCTTCCCTCTCCTTGGGTAAGTATCTGTCTCATTTTTTTTTAAATGCGGTTCCCATTCACTTTAACATTAGGGGGGGTCAGCAAGGCTGTGGATGCAGCGCCACAAGGCCTATTGGGAGATTTCATGCTGAAATCAATCAGAGAGAGATCTGTCTCTTGGTCGTTCTGCTCATATATTGTCTGATGTATGGGCTCCTTAAAGGACTACTGTAGGGGGGTAGGGGGAAAAGAGTTCAACTTACCTTGGGCTTCTAATGGTCTCCCACAGAAGTCCTGAGCCAGTGCAGGCACTCTCCGATGCTCCTGACCCCGCCTCTGGTTCACTTCCGGAATTTGCTACTTGAAGGTCTGAAAACCACTGCGCCTGCATGGCTGCGTCCTTGTGCACCTGTGCAGTAGGCTCCTGATGCCATCAGCAGGAGCAAGGACGTGGCCACACAGGTGCCGTGGTTTTCAGAATTTAAAGTCGCAAATTCCAGAAGTGAAGCGGCGGCGGGGACCGGAGCATCGGAGAGTGGCTGCGTGGGCACAGGATGTCTGCGGGGACCATTAGAAGCCCAAGGTAAGTTCAACGCTTTTTTCCCCTACCCCCCTACAGTAATCCTTTAAAAGTCAGTCAGGAGTTATGTCTACAGTGATGGGAACAACCATGGGCAGGGCAGGACATGATTAATGACCAAAAATGTAAGTAATAAATTGTGAATAACGGGCCTCACCTTTGCATTTTCCTTTTTCTGCATGGGGTCATAAGTGGCGCCTTCTGCTGGCTGAGGGATTTTCGGAGCAGTTCCATGTGCAATGAGCCTTACAGCTTCCACCTAAAATAGAAACATTTTAAATGTTTAACGAGGTCCAAAATATACAGAACGTAACAGCTGTATGTTGCTTAGTAAACAAAGAATAGATTGTATAGTATATACAGTAAGAACCTGTTACACTATGCAGAGCTGTCTGCTTTACAGCCTTTCTATAGTCAGTTATTAACTGGTTCAGCACCACAGTGTCGAAAACCGCATGCATCCGAGTAACGTTCACCTCCCATTCATTCACCAATAACTTTATTGCTACTTATCACAATTAATTGATCTATATCTTGTTTTTTCCGCCACTAATTAGGCTTTCTTTGGGTAGTACATTTTGCTAAGAATAATTTTTTTCTAAATCCATTTTAACAGGAAGATTAAGAAAGAAATGAAAAAAAAATCATTATTTCTCAGTTTTTGCCCATTATAGAAATTAATATACGCTACCGTAATTAAAACTCATGTATTTTATTTGCCCATCTGTCCCGGTTATTACACCATTTAAATGATGTCCCTATCACAATTTATGGCGCCGATATTTTATTTAGAAATAAAGGTGCATTTTTTTCAATTTGCGTCCATCACTATTTATAAGCTTATAATTTAAAACGATCTCGCATCCAGGAACTACAAAGAGGCTGGGAAACTTTTTTCCGGGCAGAAATACTGCGCTCTCTGAATAGAAAGCGTTGGTATTTCTCCGGGGGACTTAGATCGGTGAATGGGAATTATATTCCCATTCACTGATCGGGGGGCTAGCGGCGGGGAGCGCACCCGATCGCGCGCACCATGCAGCGGCAGCAGCAGAGCCTATATGGACAAGTAAGTTCGTCCAGAAAAGCTGAACTGGTTAAAGTGGACCTGAACTCCTTGAACAGGACAGAAGGAAAACATAGAGAAATGCACCCTGTGTGTATTTAGAGAGTTTAGCCAGTCTAATTCCCTTTCATCTCTGAAAAATCACCACCATCATTTGATCTCTCGGCTGTGTCAGCTCAGGAATCTTGGCAGTCCTGGCAGAGCAGCTAATTTGTAAATACAGAATGTTAACAATATGTCTGCTTCCATGAAAGCAGGGAGTAGACACACTGCAGATTTATTGCAGGATTTGTATCAACAGTAACAAAGCAACGTTTTTTCTTTAAGGGCTTGTTTACAGCGTTTTCAGGTTTTTTTCTTTAATCACCGGCGATTTTGAAAATCGCCCTAAAAGCGCTTGTGCAATGATTCCCTATGCGAATGTTCTCATATGAGCGGTTCGATTGCAATCTACTTCCAAAAGCACTGCCTGTACCATTTTCTGAGCGTTTTAGCTCAATGGAAGGTATAGGGAAATCGCAAAGCGCTTGAGAAAAAAGCTTTGTATAGCGATTTCCCCAGTGCTTTCATGAATAAATACATTGTATTTATTCATTTCCGGGTGAAAGAGATCACTTCCTGACTAACGTCAGCGCAAGGAAAAGCGCTGCAAAAAACTCTCCATAAATTGCTCAGCACTTGCGATAGCGCTTGCGATTTATAATGTGAACAGGGCCTAAAGGTTATTATGCTGTTGCGAATCTTTTACAGCAGAGAAGAACTTCTGAGTTCAGGATTGCTTTAACCCGAGCAGGCTTCTAGAAAGCAGGGTAAGAAAGAGTACAATGTGCTCAGGAGGTTAGTTGACTGTCGCTAAAGATCCAGCATGCCAAATTTTAGGCGGCATTGTGACACTCCTGTAGATTCTCGCCTGAGACGATCCGTAAAATATCAGGCAATTTAAACAAAATGAGATCTACTTACCTGGAGCTTCCTCCAGGCCCTGGAAGTCTATGTGTCCCTCTCCGCAGCTCCGCTCCAGGCCGGTCTCCCGGGGTCTGGGCCGTTAGCTGGGAGCTTTGTGTGCAGGCGCAGTATTTCTGTACTTGCGCAGAACGCTTTCAGCTATGTGTGCTATGGAGGGGACCCTGGGGAGACTGGCCTGGAGCGCAACTGAGGGACACATAACCTTCCAGGGGCTGGAGGAAGCCCCAGGTAGGTAAATCTCATTTTGCTTAATTTGCCTGATGTTTCCTTTAAGGGCTGGATCATCTGAGTTTAATCCTGGGTATATATTTATCTTAAAAGGAGCATACATCTGTGTGCAACATTTTTAGGTAACATTGAAGGGCTCCTGTACACACACTAGATACTCCGCCCATGTTGTCTCAAAAAAGTAAGCAGTATTATGCTAAGAACACACTTGCAATTTCTTTTGTTTTGCAGGCTTGATCCCTTGGGTGACAAATCATGATGTGTATGAGTTTTGTACAGACGGGTAGCTAGTCTGCAGGCTAGAGACACATCTTTTGCTATAGCAAGGGGGGAAGGGGGGTTGAGATTGCGCGTGGTGGGGGTAGTAATGAGAACAATGGGATCGGAAGCTGTTCGGATACAGCTTAAAAATCCCGAATGCTGATCTTTAGGCGATGTCGAGAAGCTACTGTACACACCCTAGATGCACGCACGATTCTGGCACGAAGTCATTATCGGCCACCTCAGCCAAGTTTAATGTAGAGTGTGTATGCAGCTTTAAAGTGAATCCGAGGTAAGAGTGATATAGAGGCTGCCCCCCCCACACACACACACACATCAACAGAAAGCATTGCTAGGCTACAGACTAGCGACCTATCTCTACAGAACCAGCCCTGCAATGTGGCTCAATGGATCAAGTCCCCATTCCCATGCCTGGTACTTGTGCATTAGGCTTTAGAGATAGTAACATATATACGGTATATGTATTAGTAGTGTTAGTAGGGTTTTTGTGATCAGTACAAAGTTCCAACTTTATACTGTATTAATTTACTGGGTTCAAAAGTCAATTTGTTGAGTATGCTGTGTTATCCAATGCATGCAACTGATAGCATTTCTGCATTCTCTTCTCATCTCCGTGGAATGTAGGCTTACAATAGCAGATCTCCATGGAATGTAGGCTCACAATAGCAGACTTGCGGTGGATCAGATAAATGATTGGTATCTACTTGATATTGGCCGTTTACCTGCTGTATCACTTTGCACCAGTAGAAATTAGATATGATTTCAGCAGAACCCTCATCTAAAGGTAGCCATACACTGGTCGATTTGCCATCAGATTCGACCAACAAATAGATCCCTCTCTGATCGAATCTGATCAGAGAGGGATCGTATGGCTGCCTTTACTGCAAACAGATTGTGAATCGATTTCAGCATGAAACCGATCACAATCTGTGGTGGTGCTGCCACTGCCCCCACCCGCATACATTACCTGCTCCGGCCGGCGTGACTCTCCCTCTGTCCCCGCAGCTTCTTCTCCGCGCTGGTCTCCGGTCCGGCTGGCTTGTCTTCACTGAACTTTCTGTCCGGGGGAAGTTTAAACAGTAGAGGGCGCTCTACTGTTCAAACTTCCTGCCGGGACAGGAAGTTCAATGAAGCAGGAGCCGGTCCGAGACCCAGGGTGGAGAAGAAGCTGCGGGGACAGAGGGGGAGTCGCGCCGGCCGGAGCAGGTAATGTATTGCCGCTAGCGTCGGTCGTCGGGCATTCGAACGCCGCTATCGACGCACTCCTGACCCGCCGGCGATCGAGGGAAATCTTCGGATCGGTGAGAATCGGCGGGAACGATTGATTTCGGACAGAAATCGATCGTTCTGTCAGCGTTTGCGCAACGATTTCACAGCAGATTCGATCACAGTGATCGAATCTCCTGTATATCGGCGGCAAAATCGTTAGGTGTATGGGCAGCTTAAGGTGCCCATACAGTATTAAGGTGGCCATACATTTATAGATTTGCAGCAGATTCGACCATCAGATAGAGTTCTGTCAGAAGCCTCTCAAGTCAAATCTGACAGGAATCTATCTGATGTGTGCCACACACTAGGATTAGATCTAAATGCATTATTGGACTATTAGATCCAATGCAACTCTATGAGCCATCGATCTGACGGTCTAATCAATTTTTTCCAACAGGTCCGATCTGATTTCCGATCATTTTTCTGATCGATCTTGTATAGCAGTGATCAGAAAATCGATCAGATAAAAAAACAGCAATCAAATTGGACCTGTTGGAAATTATCGGTTCAACCGCCAATCCGACGGAAAATTGCGTTGTGTGTATCAGGCATAACAGATCAATGCAGCAATGTGGCTGTTGGAACATAATTTAAATTGATTTTGGCTGGAAACTATGCTGGAAAGATATTGCTCAATAGGACTAGGTGGGGGTAGCGTTGTTCGATTTCCGGGTGTCTGATGAACCCTCTGCCCGTCTCCCCCCTTGTGTAATGTGATTTTGAAGCGTTAAATAAATTCCTCTTTTTACTTGACATTTATGTTAAGCAATATGTGCAAAGCTAAAACACTGCATTCCCGCAGCAGAACAATGTAATTAAACCCCCCAAATTCCCGGGGGAAAACTCCACGACTTTCCAGGCTTTGTGCAGTAGCTCTGCCTCCAGTCGTGTCAATCTCCTCTGATCGCTGCCTCTCTCCGCTCCTCTCAGTGAAAGAAGACTGAGAGGGGCAGGAGGAGGCAGAGATAAGCAGAGATTGACGTGAGTAGAGGCCGAGTTACTGTTCAAAGCTCTGCCTCTACCAGGAAGGAGCCCCAAATTTTTACCAGGGATTTGGGGAGTTTAATTACATTGTTCTGCTGCGGGAAAGCGGTGTTTTAGCTCTGCACATATTGCTTAACATAAATGTCAAGTAAAAAGAGTTTTTTTTCAGGCCTCAGACTCTTTAATTTAAAAAAAAAATACAGCCTGCAGCAGCGATTAATTTGGCTGCTAAGTTGTATGGCCCTGCAGCACACTGTTAAAGTTGCAGTGTGCTGAATTGTAAAAAAATAGCCTGGTCAGTAGGGGGGTTTGTGGTCCTGAACTGGTTAAATCAAATGTTGATTGGGAATATTCTGATTGTAGATCTTTCAACTATCATAGGCAATAAAAGGGGTGGGGGGTAGGTTCCTTAGAGAAAATTGTTTTTTTTTTATTGGAAGATTCTTCTCTTGTTCAGTTAGCATGGGGTGGGTTGTTCCAACATATACTAGGTTGGTGGGATGAAATGGTTCCCGGGGAGGGGGGTTTTAGCTGACAATTCAGGAGGGTAGGGACCATGCATCTATACTATTTCTGGGGTCTTAACAGAAGCAGAGACTTTGATCTCTACTGCACCTTTCATTTGTCACACAAATCAATTACAATATATTACCAGAAGTGGTACTCTTCTTGGTATGTTTGTCAGGGGAAGTAGAAGGCGTTGTGTGGGTCCAAGTCAGAAGTGAAATTGAGACCACATCTATAGCATACTGGTGGGGTGGGAGGTTTCCCTTAGGAGGGCGGATTTTTCCTAGAGTTTGTATGCCTTTCAACTAGTTAGGGTATTGTCATAGTAGACCTTTCAACTATTATAGGCAATAAAAGGGGTGGGGGTAGGTTCCTTGGAGAAGATTGTGTTTTACATTGGAAGATTCTTCTCTTGTTCAGTTAGCATGGGGTGGGTTGACTACAACGGCAAGAGGACCATCGAGGGACTACAATGCCAAGATGACCACCGGGGGACTAGAACGGCAAGATGACCATCGGGGTACTACAATGGCAAGATGACCATCGAGGGACTACAACGGCAAGAGGCTTATTGGGAGACTACAATGGCAAGATGACCTTCAGGGGACTACAATGGTAAGATGACCATCGGGGGAATACAACTGCAAAGAGGTCCATCAGAGGACTGACATGGCAAGAGGCCCAACAGGGACTACAATGGCAAGAGGCCAATTGGAGGACTACAATGGTAAGAGGACCATTGAGGGACTACAATGGCAAGATGACCATTTGGGGACTAAGACGGCAAGAGTGTGTGGTTTCCTGGATTTTGTACTCCATTCAACTAGTTAGGGTATTGTGATAGTAGATCTTTCAACTATTATAGGCAATAAAAGGGGTGGGGGGTAGGTTCCTTAGAGAAGATTGGGTTTTACATTGGAAGATTCTTCTCTTGTTCAGTTAGCATGGGGTTGGTTGACTACAACGGCAAGGTGACCATCGGGGGACTACAATGGCAAGATGACCATCGGGGGACTACAATGGCAAGATGACCATCGAAGGACTGCAACAGGAAGAGGCCCATTGAGGGACTACAATGGCAAGATGACCATCGGGGGACTACAACGGCAAGATGACCATCGAGGGACTACAACGGAAAGAGGCCCATCGAGGGACTACAATGGTAAGATGATCATCAGGACACTGCAACGGCAGGATGACCATCGAAGGACTGCAACAGGAAGAGGCCCATTGAGGGACTACAATGGCAAGATGACCATCGGGAGACTACAACGGCAAGATGACCATCGAGGGACTACAATGGTAAGATGATCATCAGGACACTGCAACGGCAGGATGACAACCGGGGGACTACAACAGCAAGATGACCATCAAGGGCTACAACAGGAAGAGGCCCATTGAGGGACTACAATGGCAAGATGGCCATCGGGGAACTACAACGGCAAGATGACCATCGACGGACTACAACGGCAAGATGGACACCGAGGGACTACAACGGCAAGATGACCATCGGGGGACTGCAACTGCAAGATGACCATCGAGGGACTACAACGGTAAGAGGCCCATCAAAGGGACTACAACAGGATAAGGCCCATTGAGGGACTACAATGGCAAGATGACCATCGGGGGACTACAGCGGCAAGATGACCTTTGGGGGACTACAACGGCAAGATGACCACCGGGGGACTACAATGGCAGGACGACCATCGAGGGACTACAACGGCGAAAGGCCCATCGAGGGATTACAATGGCAAGATGTCCATCGGGGGACTACAATGGAAAGATGACCACCGGTGGACTACAACTGCAAGATGACCATCGAGGGACTACAGCGGCAAGAGGACCATCAAGGGACTACAATGTCAAGATGACCACCGGTGGACTACAATGGTAAGATGATCATCGGGTGACTACAACGGCAAGATGACCATCGAGGGATTACAACAGCAAGTGGCTTATTGGGAGACTACAATGGCAAGATGATCTTCATGGGACTACAATGGTAAGATGACCATCGGGGGATTACAACTGCAAAGAGGCCCATCAGAGGACTGACACAGCAAGAAGCCCAACAGGGACTACAACAGCAAGAGGCCCATTGGAGGACTACAATGGTAAGAGGCCCATTGAGGGACTACAATGGCAAGATGACCATCGGGGGACTACAACGGCAAGATGACCATCGAGGGACTACAACGAAAAGAGGCCCACCAAGGGACTACAATGGTAAGATGACCATCGGGACACTACACTGGCAGGATGACCTACCGGGGGACTACAACAGCAAGATCACCTTCGAGGGACTACAAGAGGAAGAGGCCCATTGAGGGACTACAATGGCAAGATGACCATCGGGGAACTACAACGGCAAGATGACTATCGATGGACCACGACGGCAAGAAGGACACCGGGGGAATACAATGGCAAGATGGCCATTGGGGGACTACAACTGCAAGATGACCATCGAGGGACTACAACGGTAAGAGGCCCATTGACGGACTACAACAGGAAGAGGCCCATTGAGGGACTACAATGGCAAGATGACCATCGGAGGACTACAACGCAACGGCAAGATGACCATCGGTGGACTACAACAGCAAGATGACCATCGGGGAACTACAACGGCAAGATGACTATCGATGGACCACGACGGCAAGAAGGACACCGGGGGAATACAATGGCAAGATGGCCATTGGGGGACTACAACTGCAAGATGACCATCGAGGGACTACAACGGTAAGAGGCCCATTGACGGACTACAACAGGAAGAGGCCCATTGAGGGACTACAATGGCAAGATGACCATCGGAAGACTACAACGCAACGGCAAGATGACCATCGGTGGACTACAACAGCAAGATGACCATTGGGGGACTACAGCGGCAAGATGACTATCGAGGGACTTCAACCCGCAAAAGGCCCATTGAGGGATTACAATGGTAAGATGTCCATCGGGGGACTACAACGGCAAGATGGCCATCGGGGGACTACAACGGTAAGAGGCCCATCAGAGGACTTACATGGCAAGAGGCCCAACAGGGACTACAACAGCAAGAGGCACATTGGAGGACTACGATGGCAAGAGGCCCAACAGGGACTACAATGGCAAGAGGCCCATTGGAGGACTACAATGGCAAGATGACAATCGGGGGAGTAAAGCGGCAAGATGACCACCGGTGGACTACAACAGTATGAGGCCCATCGAGGGACTACAACAGGAAGACCCATTGAGGGACTACAATGGCAAGATGACCATCGGGGGACTACAACGGCAAGAGGCCCATTGAGGAACTGCAATGGCAAAATTACCATCGGGGGACTACAACGGCAAGATGACCATCGGGGGACTACTATGGCAAGATGACCATCGAGGGACTACAACGGCAAGATGACCATCGGGGGACTACAACGGCAAGATGACCATTGGGGGACTACAACGGCAAGATGGCCATCGAGGGACTACAACAGGAAAAAGCCCATCGAGGGACTACAATGCAAGATGACCATCGGGGAACTAAAATGGCAAGATGAACATCGAGGGACTACAATGGCAAGATGACCATCGGCGGACTACAATGGCAAGATGACCATCGAGGGACTACAACGGCAAGAGGACCATCGAGGGACTACAATGCCAAGATGACCATCGGGGGACTACAACGGCAAGATGACCATGGGGGGCTACAACGGCAAGATGACCATTGAGGGACTACAACGGTAAGAGGCCCATCGAGGGACTACAACAGGAAGATCCAATGTAAACAAGTAGCGCTCCAGATCAAAGACACAATGTTTCAGCACCTGAAAAACACTCTGCAGTGACAATCCGTATGGTATCACACTCACCCCATCAGTTGACCACTGCTAGACTGGTCATCAATCGCTTGTGTGATATCCTGCACCGCCTGTGCTTTAGTTGCTCGTCCTTCTTCTCCGCTTTGGCTCTTGTTGTCCCCTCCACGTTAGTTGCACCTCATGATATAAGAACTCACATAGTACAGCTCCGTAAAAACTTAAAACTTTTAATGCTGATAAAAACACTCACAAGCGTATGTTGGGTAAACAGCGTGCAGAGTATTGTGAACGGGCTCTCCCCCGTGCCTCCCGGACAGGCCGATAGGATAAACCACGCCACCGCCGCTAGTTTCCCTCAATGTCCCGGATTCGGCGTTACCGATCTCCGCTCTTCCTGATCGACTGATAGGCTCCACCCGACGCGTTTCGTCACTCCGCGTGACTCATCAGGGGCGTGGACAGCCTATCAGACGTCAGGTTTTAAAAGGCCGACTGCTCCTCCTTCCTAACTCCTTTCCGCATACGTCATACGTCGCGCGCTGATAGTGCGCGGCCATATGCGTCATTGCGTACATGTCAATGTGTACCTCCCTAAGTCACCCCCTGCGTTCCAACCTCGTAATGCGTGCCAACTCTCGCATGAAATGTCCTGGGAGGCACTGCTGGGAGTGTTCCGTTTTACATTCAAATGGGTATTTACACCACAATATATACTATCTTGTCAATTTATAAACCCATCAAATAAACTCTATTTGCATTTTCAATTAATAAGTTTAACATTCAGTTTATGCATTCTTCCCAAAATTCAATACTTGTGCCCTAGCCCCATCTAGTGTGCGCTTCTCATATTACAACACTACATTTTAATATCCACATATTATAGTGTGACATTGGATGGGAGAAATTATATAGGGTATTAGCATGGTAAAATAATTGTATGGTAGCTATACCCATACTTAATTACTTTGAGATAGACATTTTGTGAGAATCCAATTAGCTGTTAGCAATGAAACAGTTTAGGTCGATATCAATATTATGCCCTTTAGGTTGAAGAGTGCCCATTGCATATATCCATTTAGTTTCCTTTTTTGATATCTCCCTAACTTTGTTAACTCCCCTCCATGAGTATTTTACTTTTACCAAACCACAGAACCTCAGTGTTCTTGGGTTGGACTGATGGTGAGTCCTAAAATGTTCCGACACACTGTGTCCTCTGAAGCTCCTCCTGATGTTGCCCATGTGCTCCCCTACTCTGGTTTTTAGGGGCCTGGTAGTCCTACCCACATACTGCAAGTTGCATTCGCACCATAGGAGGTATACAACCCCCTTTGTGTTGCAGGTTATGTTCTGTCTAATTTTTTACGTTGTTCCTTTAAGCTGTGGCCGTAACTTCCCTGCACCTCACTGGGGAAGCATCAGCACACCCCACACGCCCTCTGCAGGGGAAGAAACCATTCTGCTGCCAGTGAGGGATCATCTCTCTTGGTGGATTCACACAGCTAGGTGCGAGAATGCTCCTCAGTGTTTTCGCTTTCCTGTATACAAACTTCGGTTGGTCGGGGAGGATCCTCTGCAGTGTGATATCTTCTTTTAATATCGGCCAGAATTTTTTGAAGATGTGTTCCACTTGTCTGAATTGTAGAGAGAAGTCGCTTATAAACGGGATGTTATTCCCATTTTTTCCATTATTTTCTCTTGCCCTCTCTCTGTCTTCCAGGAGGTCTTCCCTGTTGATTCTTCCTACCTCCATTATTTCCTTTTGTATCACGTCTTCCTTATATCCTTTCTCCACAAACCGTTCGAGGAGGGTCTGTGATTGTGCTATGTAGTCTTCCATCTTACTGCAGTTCCTCCGCATCCTCATTAGCTGTCCCCGTGGTACTGCCCTTAGCCATCGTGGGTGATGGCAACTCTTCATGGATAGATATCCATTTCGGTCTGTAGGTTTAAAATATGTCTTCATAATTAGCCTGTTCTCCCTCTTCTCTATATTCAAATCTAAGAAGTGAATAGAGTCTCTACTGGCCTCCATGGTAAGTTCGATGTTAAGGTTATTGTGATTAAGTCCCTTGAAAAAATCAGGAAGGTCCTTTTCGTTACCTCTCCACAGCATAAACAAGTCATCTATGAATCTCCTCCATTGCAGAATTCTATTGTCTACCTCCCGTCCCAATACATCCTGTTCCCATTTACCCATAAATAGGTTTGCGAATGAAGGTGCATATCCCGCCCCCATTGCACATCCCTTAATCTGTAGAAAGTATGTTCCATTATACCAGAAATAATTCCTGGTCAGTGCGAATTCCAGCAAGTTCATTATGAATTCCCTCTGTCTTGGTTTAATCATAGGGTCTCTCTCCAGAAAAAATCTAACTGCATCCATGCCTGCTTGGTGTGGAATATTTGTATAGAGCGACGTGACGTCTGCAGTTACCAGCACATCCTGCTCCTCAACCGTCATGTCCTCCAAGATTTGCAGCATGTGCTTAGTGTCCTTAACAACCTGTGGCAGGCCCATCACCAGCGGTTGCAAAAAATGGTCCAGATATTGTCCCAGCTAGAGATGAGCCGAAATTTTCGAAATTTCGAACTGCTTTTATTACGAATGCGAAATTTAACATTACGACCCAAATTCGTAATTAATTTTCAAATCGTAATCGAAATTTCACTCCCGTAATGACGAATTTCGTGTCTCCAACCGAAATTTTACTTTTTCAGGTTTGTAAGGGTTTCTATCCCTCTAGATGCCTAAAATGAATAAGCCAGCCCTCCTCCTCCTCCTCCTCCTCCTCCTCCTCCTCCTCCTCCTCCTCCTCCTCCTCCTCCTCCTCCTCCTCCTCCTCCTCCTCCTCCTCCTCCTCTCTCTCTCTCTCTCTCTCTCTCTCTCTCTCTCTCTCTCTCTCTCTCTCCAGAGATCTGTAGTATTTCAAAACCATACTCACATTCATGACATGTCCAGGGATCAAACCCAGGCCAACCACATGGAAGACAGCTATGCTCACCACCATACCACCAAACACACACTAAATAGACTGCTAACCTAAATCTTACTTGTAGACAGTCATATGAGACACATGCTGGGTGCAGGGCTTTGTGATTGGACCATGGACCATGCGATAGAGTGAGGTGCAAAAATGAAATCATGCCTAGCAGAGGATGGTTTCACAATGCTAAATGCTAGGCTGGCTGTGGTGCAATTGGTTAGTGCGTCTGGCTGGTAACAGCAAGGTTACAGGTTCGATTCCATCCAGGCATGTCTTTTCCTTTTGCGTTCAACAGTTGTCCAAACAGAGCCAACAGAGCCCCAGATAGCCATGTAGAGTTAGGTCACAGCTAGCCTGGCTGTGGTGCAATTGGTTAGTGTGTCTGGCTGGTAACAGCAAGGTTACAGGTTCAATTCCATCCAGGCATGTCTTTTCCTTTTGAGTTCAACAGTTGTCCAAACACCGAGCACAAAGTTTTGCATGCGTAAAGTTTTACGCACGCAAAATACCCCATGGGGTTCAATGGCGCAGCGCGCGCACGCAAAAGGAAAAGACATGCCTGGATGGAATCAAACCTGTAACCTTGCTGTTACCAGCCAGACACACTAACCAATTGCACCACAGCCAGGCTAGCTGTGACCTAACTCTACATGGCTATCTGGGGCTCTGTTGGCTCTGTTTGGACAACTGTTGAACGCAAAAGGAAAAGACATGCCTGGATGGAATCGAACCTGTAACCTTGCTGTTACCAGCCAGACACACTAACCAATTGCACCACAGCCAGGCTAGCTGTGACCTAACTCTACATGGCTATCTGGGGCTCTGTTGGCTCTGTTTGGACAACTGTTGAACGCAAAAGGAAAAGACATGCCTGGATGGAATCGAACCTGTAACCTTGCTGTTACCAGCCAGACACACTAACCAATTGCACCACAGCCAGGCTAGCTGTGACCTAACTCTACATGGCTATCTGGGGCTCTGTTGGCTCTGTTTGGACAACTGTTGAACGCAAAAGGAAAAGACATGCCTGGATGGAATTGAACCTGTAACCTTGCTGTTACCAGCCAGACACACTAACCAATTGCACCACAGCCAGCCTAGCATTTAGCACTGTGAAACCATCCTCTGCTAGGCATGATTTCATTTTTGCACCTCACTCTATCGCATGGTCCAATCACAAAGCCCTGCACCCAGCATGTGTCTCATATGACTGTCTACAAGTAAGATTTAGGTTAGCAGTCTATTTAGTGTGTGTTTGGTGGTATGGTGGTGAGCATAGCTGTCTTCCATGTGGTTGGCCTGGGTTTGATCCCTGGACATGTCATGAATGTGAGTATGGTTTTGAAATACTACAAATCTCTGGAGAGAGAGAGAGAGAGAGAGAGAGAGAGAGAGAGGAGGAGGAGGAGGAGGAGGAGGAGGAGGAGGAGGAGGAGGAGGAGGTTGGTTAGTTATTCATTTTAGGCATCTAGAGGGATAGAAACCTTTGCAAACTTTAAAATACTAAATTTCGTAATCGTAATTACGAAAATTTGCGTAATTTGCGAAAATTACGAAATTTCGATTACTGCTAAAATCGTAATTGTAGTAATTTCGCGAAATTTCGGAAATTCGTAATTAGGTCATTACGCTCATCCCTAGTCCCAGCCTATGCGTGATGGATCCAATTCCGCTGATGATGGGCCTGCCCGGCGGCTTCTCTGCATTCTTGTGTACCTTTGGTACTTGATAGATTATTGGTGTTCTCGGTGCTGTCGGGATGAGAAATGCAAATTCCCTGTCATCAATTATTCCTTGGTCTAGTCCAGTTCTCAATAAAGTCCTTAATTCCTCCATATATATCTTACATGGGTTCCCTCTAAGTTTTTTTATATGTGATCGGATCATTAACCAATTTTTCCAATTCCTCCCCATACTGTTCTTGACTAAGGACCACCCCCCCCCCCCCCCTTTGTCCGCTGGTCTCACTACTAGCTTTCTTTCCTCCAGCATTTCCTTTGCCATCTTGGTCATTCCCCTAGTTTTTTTAGGCTGAATGTTCTCAATTTCCTTTTCCACCATCCGTTTGAAGACCTCCACACAGTTCTTGTTAGAGTTATCCTGTGGATTAAATAGGGATCTGTTGCGCAGTCCTGTATGCGTGTATTCCGAGGTAGGATTGGCTCTGTTATTTGGTCCCTCTCTATTTAAAAAATATTTCTTGATATTCAATACTCTCGCGTATTTTTGTAAATCCACATACATATTGAACTTATTTATCGGTTGCTTGGGGGCATGTTTTAAACCTTGATCCAATATTTTAATTTCCTTCTGATTCAGAGGCACCCCAGATATATTATAGATACCTTTTCCTATCTCTCTCTTCTCCTCTTGTATGCGCCACCCCCCTCTTGTCCCCCTTCTGGTCTTCTTTTGTTCCCTCCCGGGGATGGTTGGTACTGGAGATCGTACTCCGGTCTCTTCTGGTGGTTCCATGGCGGTTTGCGATAACCTGGACTCGACCCTAAAAAAAGATTGATATTGCTGTTCCTGTCTTAATGGATCGTACCTATTTGCTGTTGGTAATTTGTAATTTATATCCTTATATTCATTCCTCCTATTAAATCGGTTCATTAATCTGTTTTCTTGTCTCCCTTCCTGATATCTATTTTCCATCCTCGGGGGGTACCTATTTATCTTAAAATCCCTGGCCGTCTGTCCTTCTTGAATGCCCACAAGAGGTCTGGGATTATGATTTTGCGTTTTTTTGGGTATTGCCCCTATGTTCTTCGGATCTGGGGTTGGCTTGTCTTCATTAGGCACTGGGGCTTGTTTGCTTTTTATCTGCCATTTACAGTATAGGCCCTCTTAAGTTTGTATGCATTCCAATCTAGAGTAAAGTGTTTTTTCTTTTTCATTATAATTTCTCTTTCTTGTTTAACCACTTGATGACCCACCCTTTACCCCCCCCCCTTAAGGACCAGCGCTGTTTTGAGTGATCTGTGCTGGGTGGGCTGTGCAGCCCCCAGCACAGATCAGGTTGCAGGCAGAGAGATCAGATTGCCCCCCTTTTTTCCCCCCTATGGGGATGATGTGCAGGGGGGGTCTGATCTCTCCTGCCTGCCTGGGTGTTGCGGGGGGGGCACCTCAAAGCCCCCCTCCGCGGCAAAATTCCCCCCTCCCTCTCCTACCTGCTCCCCCCCCCCCGGCGATCGAGGCTGCACAGGACGCTATCCGTCCTGTGCAGCCAGTGACAGGACGTCCCCTGTCACATGGCGGTGATCCCCGGCCGCTGATTGGCCGGGGATCGCCGATCTGCCTTACGGCGCTGCTGCGCAGCAGCGCCGTACAATGTAAACAAAGCGGATTATTTCCGCTTGTGTTTACATTTAGCCTGCGAGCCGCCATCGGCGGCCCGCAGGCTATTCACGGAGCCCCCCGCCGTGATTTGACAGGAAGCAGCCGCTCGCGCGAGCGGCTGCTTCCTGATTAATCAGCCTGCAGCTGGCGACGCAATACTGCGTCGCTGGTCCTGCAGCTGCCACTTTGCCGACGCATAAGCGTGCGGTCGGCAAGTGGTTAATTAATATTTCACATGTCCTTTCTAATAGAGTTTTATATAATGGGTCCTCCTTGTGTGGTTCCAAACTGGTTTTGAAATCATTTATTTCTTTCCCCAGGCGTTCTAATCACTTTGTCTTTCGTTTCCCCAATAACTCCATATATCCCATTCCACATCCCTCAAAAAATTCCTCCCATTCTTTATCATTTTCCTCATCCTCTTCACCATCATCTGGGGTGAAATCCCATCTTAATTTCTGAGGTACCACTCCCTTTGTTATGTATTTATTTAGTGTGGTTACGTCCCACCAGGTGTTTTGTTCCTTAATCATCACATGTTCTAGGGCTCTGTACTTTTCTTCGATGTCCTTTTTGATGTCATTCCTGATATCATTTTCACTATCCTCTTCCACCCTAAAAACAGCCTCTACATCAGTATTTCGTTTTTCTCTATATTCAAATACATCCATTTTAATTTGCTGCTCGTCGATATCTGATATGGCACAAGGTGCTATTTCGAAAGACAGCGCACAGTGTAATGGATATATTCTATGTGCTCCTAGTATACACAACTAAAATCACATTCCTTGTAAAGTTCTTAATAACAGTCTGTTTGCGCTTCCAGAAGGGTGTCAGTTCCACCTCATGCAAAAAGTTCCAATGTAAACAAGTAGCGCTCCAGATCAAAGACACAATGTTTCAGCACCTGAAAAACACTCTGCAGTGACAATCCGTATGGTATCACACTCACCCCGTCAGTTGACCAGTGCTAGACTGGTCATCAATCGCTTGTGAGATATCCTGCACCGCCTGTGCTTTAGTTGCTCGTCCTTCTTCTCCGCTTTGGCTCTTGTTGTCCCCTCCACGTTAGTTGCACCTCATGATATAAGAACTCACATAGTAGAGCTCCGTAAAAACTTAAAACTTTTAATGCTGATAAAAACACTCACAAGCGTATGTTGGGTAAACAGCGTGCAGAGTATTGTGAGCGGGCTCTCCCCCGTGCCATCTTGGACAGGCCGATAGGATAAACCACGCCACCGCCGCTAGTTTCCCTCAACGTCCCGGATTCGGCGTTACCGATCTCCGCTCTTCCTGATCGACTGATAGGCTCCACCCGACGCGTTTTGTCACTCCGCGTGACTCATCAGGGGCGTGGACAGCCTATCAGACGTCAGGTTTTAAAATGCCGACTGCTCCTCCCTCCTAACTCCTTTCTGCATACGTCATACATCGCGCGCTGATAGTGCGCGGCCATATGCGTCATTGCGTACATGTCAATGCGTACCTCCCTACGTCACCCCCTGCGTTCCAACCTCGTAATGCGTGCCAACTCTCGCATGAAATGTCCTGGGAGGCACTGCTGGGAGTGTTCCGTTTTACATTCAAATGGGTATTTACACCACAATATATACTATCTTGTCAATTGATAAACCCATCAAATAAACTCTATTTGCATTTTCAATTAATAAGTTTAACATTCAGTTTATGCATTCTTCCCAAAATTCAATACTTGTGCCCTAGCCCCATCTAGTGTGCGCTTCTCATATGAGATATTTGTATGAGAAGCGCACACTAGATGGGGCTAGGGCACAAGTATTGAATTTTGGGAAGAATGCATAAACTGAATGTTAAACTTATTAATTGAAAATGCAAATAGAGTTTATTTGATGGGTTTATAAATTGACAAGATAGTATATATTGTGGTGTAAATACCCATTTAAATGTAAAACGGAAAACTCCCAGCAGTGCCTCCCAGGACATTTCATGCGAGAGTTGGCACGCATTACGAGGTTGGAACGCAGGGGGTGACTTAGGGAGGTACACATTGACATGTACGCAATGACGCATATGGCCGCGCACTATCAGCGCGCGACGTATGACGTATGCGGAAAGGAGTTAGGAAGGAGGAGCAGTCGGCCTTTTAAAACCTGACGTCTGGTAGGCTGTCCACGCCCCTGATAAGTCACGCGGAGTGACGAAACGCGTCGGGTGGAGCCTATCAGTCGATCAGGAAGAGCAGAGATCGGTAACGCCGAATCCGGGACGTTGAGGGAAACTAGCGGCGGTGGCGTGGTTTATCCTATCGGCCTGTCCGGGAGGCATGGGGGGGAGCCCGTTCACAATACTCTGCACGCTGTTTACCCAACATACGCTTGTGAGTGTTTTTATCAGCATTAAAAGTTTTAAGTTTTTACGGAGCTCTACTATGTGAGTTCTTATATCATGAGGTGCAACTAACGTGGAGGGGACAACAAGAGCCAAAGCAGAGAAGAAGGACGAGCAACTAAAGCACAGGCGGTGCAGGATATCACACAAGCGATTGATGATCAGTCTAACAGTGGTCAACTGACGGGTCGAGTGTGATACCATACGGATTGTCACTGCAGAGTGTTTTTCAGGTGCTGAAACATTGTGTCTTTGATCTGGAGCGCTACTTGTTTACATTGGAACTTTTTGCATGAGGTGCAACTGACACCCTTCTGGAAGCGCAAACAGACTGTTATTAAGAACTTTACAAGGAATGTGATTTTAGTTGTGTATACTAGGAGAACATAGAATATATCCATTACACTGTGCGCTGTCTTTAGAAATAGCACAACAGGAAGATGCCCATTGAGGGACTACATTGGCAAAAAGACCATCAGGGGACTACAACGGCAAGATGACCATCGGGGGACTACAACAGGAAAAGGCCCATCGAGGGACTACAATGGCAAGATGACCATTGGGGAACTACAATGGCAAGAGGCCCATCGAGGGACTACAACGGCAAGAGGCCCATCGAGGGACTACAATGGCAAGATGACCATTGGGGGACTACAATGGCAAGATGACCACCGGGGGACTACAACGGTAAGATGACCATTGGGGGACTACAACGGCAAGATGACCATAGAGGGACTACAACAGGAAGAGGCCCATGGAGGGACTACAATGGCAAGATGACCATCGGGGGACTACAATGGAAGATGACTATCGGGGGAATACAACCGCAAGATGACCATCGAGGGACTACAGCGGCAAGATGACCACCGGTGGACTACAACGGTATGAGGCCCATCAAGGGACCACAACAGGAAGACCCATTGAGGGACTACAATGGCAAGATGACCATCGGGGGACTACAGCGACAAGATGACCATCGAAGGACTACAACGGCAAGAGGCCCATCGAGGAACTACAATGGCAAAATTACCATCGGGGGACTACAACGGCAAGATGATCATCAGGGGACTACAATGGCAAGATGACCATCGAGGGACAACAATGGCAAGATGACCATTGGGGGACTACAATGGCAAGATGACCATCGGGGGACTACAACGGCAAGATGACCATGGGGGCTACAACGGCAAGATGACCATTAAGGGACTACAACGGTAAGAGGCCCATCGAGGGACTACAACAGGAAGATGCCTATTGAGGGACTACATTGGCAAAAAGACCATCAGGGGACTACAACGGCAAGATGACCATCGGGGGACTACAACAGGAAAAGGCCCATCGAGGGACTACAATGGCAAGATGACCATTGGGGAACTACAATGGCAAGATGAACATCGAGGGACTACAACGGCAAGAGGCCCATTGAGGGACTACAATGGTAAGATGACCACCGGGGGACTACAACGGTAAGATGACCATTGGGGGACTACAACGGCAAGATGACCATAGAGGGACTACAACAGGAAGAGGCCCATTGAGGGACTACAATGGCAAGATGACCATCGGGAGACTACAATGGAAGATGACTATCGGGGGAATACAACCGCAAGATGACCATCGAGGGACTACAGCAGCAAGATGACCACCGGTGGACTACAACGGTATGAGGCCCATCGAGGGACTACGACAGGAAGACCCATTAAGGGGCTACAATGGCAAGATGACCATCGGGGGACTACAGCGACAAGATGACCATCGAAGGACTACAACGGCAAGAGGCCCATCGAGGAACTACAATGGCAAAATTACCATCGGGGGACTACAACGGCAAGATGACCATCAGGGGACTACAATGGCAAGATGACCATCAAGGGACTACAATGGCAAGATGACCATCGGGGGACTACAATGGCAAGATGACCATTGGGGGACTACAAAGGCAAGATGACCACCAGGGGACTACAATGGTAAGATGACCATTGGGGGACTACAACGGCAAGATGACCATCGAGGAACTACAACAGGAAGAGGCCGATTGAGGGACTGCAATGGCTAAATGACCATCGGGGGACTACAACGGCAAGATGACCATTGAGGGACTACAGCGGCAAGATGACCACCGGTGGACTACAACAGTATGAGGCCCATCAAGGGACTACAACAGGAAGACCCATTGAGCAGGGATGCTCGGATGTGCCTCATCCACGAATTCGGAAATCCGCGTGGTTGCAAAAAAAAATCCGCATTCGGCCCCGCCGCATGCGGATTTTCGTCCGCGTCCACGCAACCACGTGGATTTTCTGCCGTGAATGGCGTAATCACGCGTGGATTCCCGCCCGGAGGCGGATTTTCTTTTAACGTTAATAACAAAGCCCCTATACATGCTACAATCCCCCAAATTGCATGGATTATCGAGGTGATAAGGGGCAACATAACTTCAACATAAAAAATTCCCCCAAAATTTTTTTTTCTAGAGAAAATGGATTTTAAAGTGAAATCAACACTTTAAATGGGGCTATTAATTGGTAATAAGTGGTTTTAAAAAGGGATATACGTGTTAAGCAGTCAAAGAGGTGAAGGCGAGTTCCAATGGCACTTGGCGGCAAAGGTACCGCTGGAGGAGGATGAGTGGCTGACGCCAAAAAGGCCCCAGAGAGGTTTTTGTAATTTTTTTTTTGTTTTTTTTGCAGCAATTAGCAATGACATCGCAGCAGAGTTGTCAGTGGACACGGGCAGTGTGAACGCAGAGTGCAGTGGTGGTAGCGACTGAGTCAGGAGAAGGACTATGCGGGCGGTCAGTTCAGGAGCACAGAAGGACCACGGCAACATACTGGTAGTAGTAGTAGCAGCACAGCATCATAGTGCTGGCCAAAAAATTAAATGCACCCGGTGACCCGGGCAGTGTGAACGCAGACAGAGTACATTGGTGGAAGCGAGTGAGTCAGGAGGAGGAGGACAATGCGGGCGGTCAGATCAGCAGCAGCAGCACAGAAGGACCATGGCAACATACTGGTGGTAGTAGTAGTAGTAGCACAGTGTCATAGTGCTGGCCAAAAAATTAAATGCACCCGGGTGACCCGGGCCGTGATAACGCAGACAGAGTGCATTGGTGGTACCGTGGTAGCGACTGAGTCAGGAGGAGGAGGAGGAAAAAGCGGGCGTTCAGTTCAGCAGCAGCAGCACAGGAGGACCATGGCAACATACTGGTGCTAGTAGTAGCAGCACAGCGTCATAGTGCTGGCCAAAAAATTAAATGCACCCGGTGACCCGGGCAGTGATAACGCAGACAGAGTGCATTGGTGGTACCGTGGTAGCGACTGAGTCAGGAGGAGGAGGAGGACAAAGCGGGCGTTCAGTTCAGCAGCAGCAGCAGCACAGAAGGACCATGGCAACATACTGGTGGTAGTAGTAGCAGTAGCAGCACAGCGTCATAGTGCTGGCCAAAAAATTAAATGCACCCGGTGACCCGGGCAGTGATAACGCAGACAGAGTACATTGGTGGTACCGTGGTAGCGACTGAGTCAGGAGGAGGAGGAGGACAAAGCGGGCGTTCGGTTCAGCAGCAGCAGCAGCAGCACAGAAGGACCATGGCAACATACTGGTGCTAGTAGTAGCAGCACAGCGTCATAGTGCTGGCCAAAAAATTGAATGCACCCGGTGACCCGGGCAGTGATAACGCAGACAGAGTGCATTGGTGGTACCGTGGTAGCGACTGAGTCAGGAGGAGGAGGAGGACAAAGCGGGCGTTCAGTTCAGCAGCAGCAGCAGCACAGAAGGACCATGGCAACATACTGGTGCTAGTAGTAGCAGCACAGCGTCATAGTGCTGGCCAAAAAATTAAATGCACCCGGTGACCCGGGCAGTGATAACGCAGACAGAGTACATTGGTGGTACCGTGGTAGCGACTGAGTCAGGAGGAGGAGGAGGACAAAGCGGGCGTTCAGTTCAGCAGCAGCAGCACAGGAGGACCATGGCAACATACTGGTGCTAGTAGTAGCAGCACAGCGTCATAGTGCTGGCCAAAAAATTAAATGCACCCGGTGACCCAGGCAGTGTGAACGCAGACAGAGTACATTGGTGGTACCGTGGTAGCGACTGAGTCAGGAGGAGGACAAAGCGGGCGTTCAGTTCAGCAGCAGCAGCAGCAGCAGCAGCAGCACAAAAGGACCATGGCAACATACTGGTGCTAGTAGTAGCAGCACAGCGTCATAGTGCTGGCCAAAAAATTAAATGCACCCAGTGACCCGGGCAGTGTGAACGCAGAGTGTAGTAGCGACTGAGTCAGGAGGACAAAGCGGGCGGTCAGTTCAGCAGCCCAGAAGGAGGACCATGGCAACTTACTGGTAGTAGTACCATAACACCAAAAAATTAACCAAGGTAGGCACTAGGCAGGTAGTAACTGTCTTTATAAAGGCAGGCATAGTTAACAACAGCACATGCAGCAGCCACTTCATGTCCCCCTGTGTCCGACAATAGGGGCCAGGAACTCACCTTCCACCCAAGCCTGGTTGATTTTCAGGAAGGTGAGTTCGTCCACAGAGGCGTGGGAGAGCCGAGAGCGCTTCTCTGTGACCACGCCACCGGCCGCACTAAAGCATCTCTCTGAGAGGACACTGGAAGGAGGGCAGGATAGGAGTTCCAGGGCGTACTGGGAAAGCTCGCTCCAGATGTCCAGTCTCTTGACCCAGTACTCCAAGGGGTCCACGGGGCTGTCGGTGTCATTGAGCCCGCTGGATGACCCCATATAGTCAGACACCATGGTGGTCAGTCGTTGCTTGTGCTGGTTGGTGGTGGATGCTGTGGCGGGCACCTCTGTTCTGGGCTGCTGCACTGCATACAGGCTCTTGCTTAGGCTCTTCAGGTCTCCGGGGCGCCAGTTGCTGCTGCTGCTGCTGGTGGTTGTTGTTGTGCTGCTAGTGGCAATGGCAGGCACCTCTTGCTGGCTTGGGAGAGCAGTTACAGTGGAGGTGGAAGGCTGGAGGAATGCTTCCAGTAGTCTGCGCACAAGGGCCTCCTTCAACTCCCTTGTGCGTTGCTCGGTGGTGGATGGCGTCATTAAGTCTCCCAGCTTCCCTTTCAGACGGGGATCAAGCATCAAGGTAATCCAGATGTCCTCCCTTGAACGCATCTGGATCACCCGGGGGTCCCTGCGAAGGCAGCGCAACATGTGCACAGCCATGGGAAACAAGTGGGCCCTGCCAGCAAGATCTTCCTCGTCCTCGCCATTGTCCCATAACGCATGCCTGTCCTCTTCCTGTGCCATGTCGTTGTCCTCCTCAAACCGCCATCCACGTACAACGCCTGCTGCACTCTGCTCCTCCTCCTCCTCCTCATTCAGGTTAGGGACCTCCAACTCTTCCACTACCTGCTGTGAGCCCTCCTCTGAGCTGGACTGTGCTGCCATCTGCTCCTGTTCTTCCAACTGCCTCAGGGCTTCATCCCCACGCTCAATTAAATTGTCCATTGCCGGCTCCAGTAGACAAACCAAGGGCACCCACTGGCACACAGAGGCCCGCTCCTCACTGACCATCTTGGTTGCCTCCAGGAAGGGACTCAGCACCAGGCATACTTGCTGCATCAGTGTCCACTGAGTGGCAGTAATCATGGGGACTTGCTGGTTGCTGGGGACACTTGGGTCTAGCATGTAGGCCCTAAGAGCCAGCCTGTGCTGACACAGCCGCTCCAACATGGCCAGAGTCGAATTCCAGTGAACTGGCATGTCGATGATCCTCCGGTGTTGTGGCCTTCCATACTGCTGCTGTAAGGTGGACAAGAGTGCAGAGGCAGTGGCTGACAGGCGGAAAAAGCGTACCACCGCCCGGGCATCCTGCAGCAGCTCGCTCATCCCCTGGTAGGTGCGCAAGAAGCGCTGCACCACAAGATTGAGCACGTGGGCCAAGCAGGGGATGTGCTGGAGGTTTCCCTGCTGCACTGCTGCCACCAGGTTTGCCCCATTATCGGCTGCCACATACCCCACTTCCAGGCCTCTGGGGGTCAGCTACCTCCGCTCCTGCTTCCTGAGGGCGGCCAGGACGTTGGTGGCCGTAAGCCTCTCCTTCCCCAGGGTCACCAATTTTAAAAGGGCTTGGCAGTGCCGAGGCTTGGCGCTGCTGCTGCCGAGGCGGGCTTGCTTTCCGGGTGCAGAGGGAGTGTCGTGACAGGACCCTTCTGCATCCCCCCTGATCCCGCGTGGTGGCACCACTAGCTGGGCTGATGCGCTCTTGTCCTCCCTCCCTTCCATCAGTGTCACCCAGTGGGCCGTAAAGGACAGGTAGCGACCTGTCCCAAATCTGCTACTCCACGAGTCCATGGTCACGTGGACCCGCTTGCCCACAGAGTAGTCCAGGGAACGGGCCACGTTTTCCACCGCAAACTTGTGGAGTGCTGGGAACGCGCTCCTGCTGAAATAGTGGCGACTGGGGACTTGCCACTCGGGGATGCCAAATTGGAGCAGTGTCCGCATGGCGCTCCCCTCCTGCACCAGGGAGTAGGGAAGCAGCTGTGATGCCATGGCCCGGGCCAGCAAGCCATTTAGTTTGCGGATCCGCCTGTGGCTTGGAGGCAGAGGCTTGGTCAGACCCTGAAAGGTGTCGCTCAGCAGGGTCTGACGACGCTGGGATGCAGGGGAGACAGAGGAGAGAGACGAACACTGGCTGCCAGCCTCAATGTCTGTGTCCTGAGTAGCCGAGGTGGAAGAGCGCTTGCGTGCTACTACTGCTGCTGCTGTGGGGGATTCACGACCCTGAGGGAGGGATGATGCTGCTGCGCTGGTGGGCCTTCTGCTCTCAGGAACCCCTGCCAGCAGTGCCTGCTTCCTCTTAAAGTCCGCATACTCGCGGCAGTGGCGGCTTCTCAGGTGGCCCTGGAGGGATGAGGTACCCATCTTGCTCAGACTTTTCCCACGGCTCAATCTTTTGCTGCATAATCTGCACACCGCATACCTTTTGTCATCAGTACATTCCTCAAAGCAATCCCACACTGGTGACTTTAATTTACTGCGGCCCCCACTAGCAGAGGGTGCAGCGGAACAATGTGTGGTAGTAGTTGCCGGGGGTTGCATGGTGGTGGTGCCGGCTGAAGCAGTGTCCTGTCTACTTCCTCCACGCCCACTGCTGCCGATGCCCCTGCCCCTGCCTGACATATGGCGATATCCTTGCCTAGGCCGAGGTGACTCGTCATCCTGCTCTGCCTCTGACCATTCTTCCACGGACTCAGCAGGCTGCACATAGTTAGGGTCCACAACGTCGTCATCATCAGCAGCATCTTCATAATCCAGCTCTTCCTCTGACTCCACCGCCTCCTCTTCTGTCCCTACATCCCCAGACACAGACCCCTCTTCTTCATCACCAGAACTCAACAACGCTTGTGATTGTGGCCCGATCTCAATCCCTGCCACATCAGTCCCCAGTAAGTCCTGAGCTTCTTGCATCAGCAGGTTCCCAGAAGCCGGACTGAGGGACAGAACGCTGTCATCCTGGGAGGGCTGCTGACCAGTGGGTGCTGGGGTGGATGTCACAACAAGCGTGGGACGTTGGCTGCTGCTGCTGCTGCTGCTTGGAGTGGTGCTCACAGTAGAGGCCTGGGAGGAAGTCATGATGTCCATGAGTACGTCAGGTTCCATTTGCTCAACCACCACACGGGGACCAGAAACTTTAAAATATTTGGACAATGGCGTCCGCTGACTCGGCCCAGGCTTTGCTGCCCCCCTTTCTGCTGCATCACGACCACGTACAGCTGGGCGTCCTCTCCCTGGACGTGGAGCAGTCCCAGAAGTGGCTGAGGCAATTGAACTCCCTTTCCTCTCACCCCGCGAAACCCTGCCAGACATGTTGCTAGTAATGAATCACTGGATGCAGTGGGCACAGTACAAGGTCACTGAAGGATGCACCAGGCACAGTACAACGGCACTGAAGGATGCAGTGGGCACAGTACAAGGTCACTGAAGGATGCAGTGGGCACAGCAGTGGGCACTGGATATACAACTAGGTCACTGAAGGATGCAGTGGGCACAGCACAAGGTCACTGAAGGATGCAGTGGGCACAGCAGTGGGCACTGGATATACAACTAGGTCACTGAAGGATGCAGTGGGCACAGTACAAGGTCACTGAAGGATGCAGTGGGCACAGTACAAGGTCACTGAAGGATGCAGTGGGCACAGCAGTGGCCACTGGATATACACCTAGGTCACTGAAGGATGCAGTGGGCACAGTACAAGGTCACTGAAGGATGCAGTGGGCACAGCAGTGGGCACTGGATATACAACTAGGTCACTGAAGGATGCAGTGGGCACAGTACAAGGTCACTGAAGGATGCAGTGGGCACAGCAGTGGTTAACTGGATATACAACTAGGTCACTGAAGGATGCAGTGGGCACAGCACAAGGTCACTGAAGGATGCAGTGGGCACAGCAGTGGGCACTGGATATACAACTAGGTCACTGAAGGATGCAGTGGGCACAGTACAAGGTCACTGAAGGATGCAGTGGGCACAGTACAAGGTCACTGAAGGATGCAGTGGGCACAGCAGTGGGCACTGGATATACACCTAGGTCACTGAAGGATGCAGTGGGCACAGTACAAGGTCACTGAAGGATGCAGTGGGCACAGCAGTGGGCACTGGATATACAACTAGGTCACTGAAGGATGCAGTGGGCACAGTACAAGGTCACTGAAGGATGCAGTGGGCACAGTACAAGGTCACTGAAGGATGCAGTGGGCACAGCAGTGGGCACTGGATATACAACTAGGTCACCGAAGGATGCAGTGGGCACAGTACAAGGTCACTGAAGGATGCAGTGGGCACAGCAGTGGGCACTGGATATACAACTAGGTCACTGAAGGATGCAGTGGGCACAGCACAAGGTCACTGAAGGATGCAGTGGGCACAGCAGTGGGCACTGGATATACAACTAGGTCACTGAAGGATGCAGTGGGCACAGTACAAGGTCACTGAAGGATGCAGTGGGCACAGTACAAGGTCACTGAAGGATGCAGTGGGCACAGCAGTGGGCACTGGATATACACCTAGGTCACTTAAGGATGCAGTGGGCACAGTACAAGGTCACTGAAGGATGCAGTGGGCACTGGATATACAACTAGGTCACTGAAGGATGCAGTGGGCACAGTACAAGGTCACTGAAGGATGCAGTGGGCACAGCAGTGGGCACTGGATATACAACTAGGTCACTGAAGGATGCAGTGGGCACAGCACAAGGTCACTGAAGGATGCAGTGGGCACAGCAGTGGGCACTGGATATACAACTAGGTCACTGAATGATGCAGTGGGCACAGTACAAGGTCACTGAAGGATGCAGTGGGCACAGCAGTGGGCACTGGATATACAACTAGGTCTCTGAAGGATGCAGTGGGCACACAAGGATGTCACACTGTGTAATGAGATGCTCATATGCCAGCGAGCGAGCAGTGGGCACTGGGCACGGCACAAGGTCACTGACAGAATGAATGAACAGTGCTGGCAGAGAGTGGCGGCGCCGGCGGTGTGACTGGCTGCCTGCAAATAGTACAAGTGTATAACTGTCACTGGAATATACAAGTGAACACTGCAGTTGCACTAACCTGCCTGCCTGCACTACACACAGATAATCCCCACTCCCACTACACTGACTACACTGCAGCACTGAACCTGCCTGCACTACACACAGTTAAATAATCACTAGACTCCCACACTCCCACTACACTACACTGACTACAACTTACTACAGCAATCACTCACTGACTAGCTAACTGTGTACAGTATAAGAGCAGTGTTAGCAAAAAAAAACGCTTTGTTTTTAACACAATAAATGCACTTGCTCAAACAACAATGGCCTGGAGATAATCCTCTCAGCACCACAGTCTAGCAAGGACAGAGCTTTTCCATCATGGCCACCGCTTTATATTCAGGAGGGGAGGGCATAGCTCCCCTCCTGTGATTGGTTGCTAGGGCCTGGCTGGGGCACTCTGATTGGCCTGCAATGTGTCACTTCCGCATAGTTTGACGCATTTCCGCAAACCACGACTTCAGCGCCGGGTTTCACGAGCGTAAATGCGGATTTCTGTTCGCATTCACGCGAAGCCGAAGTAGATTTTCGTGGTTGAAAATCTATTCACGTATTTTTTGTGTCCGAGGCGGAATGTGTCAAAATGGTCGTGAATCCACGCGTAAGCGTGATCACGACCTGGCGGTGAGCACCACTGCATTGAGTGACTACAATGGCAATATGACCATCGGGGAACTACAGCGGCAAGATGACCATCGAGGGACTACATCGGCAAGAGGCCCATCGAGGAACTACAATGGCAAAATTACCATCGGGGGACTACAACGGCAAGATGACCATCAGGGGACTGCAATGGCAAGATGACCATCGAGGGACAACAATGGCAAGATGACCATCGGTGGACTACAATGGCAAGATGACCATTGGGGGACCACAACGGCAAGATGGCCATCGAGGGACTACAACAGGAAAAGGCCCATCGAGGGACTACAATGGCAAGATGACCATCTGGGAACTACAACGGCAAGATGAACATCGAAGAAATACAACGGCAAGCTGAACATCGAGGGACTACAACGGCAAGATGACCATCGGCAGACTACAACGGCAAGATGACCATCGAGGGACTACAACGGCAAGAGGACCATCGGGAGACTACAACGGCAAGATGACCATTGGGGGGCTACAACGGCAAGATGACCATTGAGGGACTACAACAGGAAGAGGCCCATTGAGGGACTACATTGGCAAAAAGACCATCAGGGGACTACAACGGTAAGATGACCATCGAGGGACTACAATAGGAAAAGGCCCATCAAGGGACTACAATGGCAAGATGACCATCGGGGAACTACAACGGCAAGATGAACATCGAGGGACTACAACGGCAAGAGGCCCATCGAGGGACTACAATGGCAAGATGACCATTGGGGGACTACAATGGCAAGATGACCACTTGGGGACTACAACGGTAAGATGACCATCTGGGGACTACAACGGTAAGATGACCATCAGGGGACTGCAATGGCAAGATGACCATCGAGGGACAACAATGGCAAGATGACCATCGGGGGACTACAACGGCAAGATGACCATTGGGGGACTACAACGGCAAGATGGCCATCGAGGGACTACAACAGGAAAAGGCCCATCGAGGGACTACAATGGCAAGATGACCATCGGGGAACTACAACGGCAAGATGAACATCGAGGGACTACAACGGCAAGATGACCATCGGCAGACTACAATGGCAAGATGACCACCGGTGGACTACAACGGCAAGATGACCATCAAGGGACTACAACGGCAAGAGGACCATCGAGTGACTACAATGCCAAGATGACCATCGGGAGACTACAATGGCAAGATGACCATTGGGGGGCTACAACGGCAAGATGACCATTGAGGGACTACAATGGTAAGAGGCCCATCGAGGGACTACAACAGTAAGAGGCCCATTGAGGGACTACATTGGCAAAAAGACCATCAGGGGACTACAACGGCAAGATGACCATCGAGGGACTACAATAGGAAAAGGCCCATCGAGGGACTACAATGGCAAGATGACCATCGGGGAACTACAACGGCAAGATGAACATCGAGGGACTACAATGGCAAGAGGCCCATCGAGGGACTACAATAGCAAGATGATCATTGGGGGACTACAATGGCAAGATGACCACCGGGGGACTACAACGGTAAGATGACCATCGGGGGACTACATTGGTAAGATGACCATTGTGGGACTACAACGGCAAGATGACCATCGAGGAACTACAACAGGAAGAGGCCCATTGAGGGACTACAATGGCAAGATGACCATCGGGGGACTACAACGGCAAGATGACCATCGGGGGACTACAACGGCAAGATGACTATCGGGGAAACTACAACCGCAAGATGACCATCATTGGACTACAGCGGCAAGGTGACCACCGGTGGACTACAACAGTATGAGGCCCATCGAGGGACTACAACAGGAAGACCCATTGAGGGACTACAATGGCAAGATGACCATCGGGGGACTACAGCGGCAAGATGACCATCGAAGGACTACAACGGCAAGAGGCCCATCGAGGAACTACAATGGCAAAATTCCCATTGGGGGACTACAACGGCAAGATGACCATCGAGGGACTACAATGGCAAGATGACCTTCGGGGGACTACAATGGCCAGATGACCACCGGGGGACTAGAACGGTAAAATGACCATCGGGGGACTACAACGGCAAGATGACATCGAGGGACTACAACAGGAAGAGGCCCATTGAGGGTCTACAATGGCAAGATGACCATCGGGGGACTACAACGGCAAGATGACCATCGGGGGACTACAACGGCAAGATGACCATCAGGGGACTACAACGGCAAGATGACCATTGAGAGACTACAGCGGCAAAATGACCACTTGTGGACTACAACAGTAAGTTGAATATCAGGGGACTACAACAGTAAGATGACCATCGGGGACTACAACAGCAAGATGACCATCGGGGGACTACAATGGCAAGATGACCATTGGGGACTACAATGGCAAGATGACCACCGGGGACTACAATGGCAAGATGACTATCGAGGGACTACAATGGCAAGAGGCCCATCAAGGGACTACAACGGCAAGATGACCATCGGGGCACTACAACAAAAGTGATGGAAAAGATGTTTTAAGGGGTCTAACATCTGAGTTTTTGCATGGATGAGTGGGATACATGCCAAAAGTCCCGGGGAAAAATCTGGATTTGATGCAAAGCAGCGTTTTAAGGGCTGAAATCACATTGCATGCTAAATTGGAGGCCTAAAGTGCTTTAAAACGTCTTGCATGTGTATACATCAATCAGGGAGTGTAATTAGAGTACTGCTTCTCACTGACAGACCAAACTTACTGTGTAACGCACTGCACACAGCTGTTTGTGCAGTGACGGCCGTGCTGGACTGGTGCACACCATGACGAGAGTGCAGGTGATGGCGGCTTTCCAGTACATATAGTCAGGCTGAGGTAGCTGAATGACAGAACAGTGACTGTCCAGCTGATCAAATTTGGTCTGTCCACAATAAAGCAACGACCTTATTATCTTTGGTGTGCCACCCCCGAGACACTCATATAGCGAGCGGTCATTGCTTCATTGTGATACGCAAGCCCCTTCACCGCAGCAAGGTAACGATCATGAAGGGGAATTGACACATGTACATGCCTTTTTTGTTGTTGTTGCAGCTGCAGCGCTGCCAGAAAAATAAGGCAGGCATGTACACGCACCAGAAAAATTATTATAGTGGCCGCAAAATTCAGGAATCCGCCTGGAGTCCTGGACCCTGTTGGTGGCGGCGGAGAAGGCAGTCAAGGAGCCTGCAGGCAGAGATGCTGTGTTGGGAGCGACTTAGTCTTGGGGCAGGCAGCCAGGCACACGGCGTGCAGGCAGATATGCTGTGTGTGGGGACTGACTTAGTCTTCGGGCGGGGAGTATCCCTCCGGGATCCATGCCTCATTCATTTTGATAAAGGTGAGGTACTGAACACTTTTGTGACCTAGGTAACTTTTCTTCTCAGTGACAATGCCTCCAGCTGCACTGAAGGTCCATTCTGACAGGACGCTTGAGGCAGGGCAAGACAGAAGTTGTATGGCAAATTGTGACAGCTCTGGCCACAGGTCAAGCCTGTGCACCCAGTAGTCCAAGGGTTCATCGCTGCTCACAGTGTCTACATACACACTTGAGGCCAGGTAGTCGGTTACCTGCCAGTCCAGGCGCTGGTGGAGGGTGGATACGGAAGGGCTAAGGTGAGGCATTGGACGAAAGAATGTCTGCATGTCCGACATCACCATAAGTACTGTAAGAACTGGAGGCGCCCGTTTCTAATGTTGTTAAGTGTACAGAGATCTCCAAAAGACAGTATCCAACAATAACTTATGTGGTGTCCTACCTTTTAGGGTTCCTGTACTAGATATATAAATCAGGATTCACATAAAAAGTTCAAAAATATTTATTCGTGCACTCGACAACGCGTTTCACGGTAAAAAACGCTTCCTCAGGTCAGTAACGTGCCTTTAAAAAACAAACAGCAGCACTCAGAAATGATACAGATATTGTGTTAAAACAAGACAAAACAAAAAAAATAAAAAAAAATAATCATAATAATAATTATATATATGAAAATCATCAAAAGTTAAAAACAAATATGTAATTTGTTGAACAACATGGCGTTTACGTTGAACATATTCACATAAGCACATAGCATAGAAAATGTTAACATTAAAGACCAATTCTTTTTTCAAAGATAAAACATGCTGCAGCTATAGTGCCTACAGAAGCTGTCATATATGGCAAGTTTACAGTAAAATCTTTTTACATTTAAAAATATGATACAACAGATAGCACATATTTTTGGGGAGGAGATAATTATAAAACTCATTACCATATATATATATGGGATTGTCAAAAGGGGGGGGGGTGCAGGGAGAGTAATCCTGTGGTTCTCAGTAACAGTATAAGAGGTCTGCTCTAATATATATAGGAGTTTCCCAGTGCCACAAAATCGAATACTATCGATGATAACGTGACACAGGATACATGGGCAGGTGCCCACATCTCCTAAGGGGTAGGGGAGACAACTGTGAAAGCTATAATGTAGGTATGGACATTATAAAAGGGGCTGCAGGAGAAGGTAAGTACCAATAAAAGGAGGGAGAATATGTCTCCGTTGTAAGCTCACTCATTAAAAGGCAGAGGACATGTAAGATTGTGAAGCAATAAAAAGGAGAGGAGAGATCTGTCTCTTACCTAACACCAGGGTAGTCCTGTTTCCGGGCGCCGTTTGTAAACACTGACACCACCCTGTGCTATTAAATAAGGAAATCTTGCAAGATGACCTGCTGATGTCATCAGGTCTAACCCGGAAGGTTTTGCTGCTGTGTGTTAAGTGTACGGTGGCCCATCAACAGCACAGACCTTCCCAGGGAGGTTTCGGCCGCCATGTTAAGTGTGGCATAATGAAAAAAAAAACAGTGGGAAATTGAGGGATAAAGATAAGGCCGAGTGGGGGTGGTACTTCCCCACAAGCGCTGACGAGTGGTTGCCTCACCCAGCAACCCTTGTTTGTGAGTATACCGTATATACTCGCAAGCAAGCCGAATTTTTGACCCACAAAAAGTGGGTCAAAAGTTGGGGGGTCGGCTTGCTTGCGAGTGATGTGCCTGAGGGTCGTCCCCCGCCCTCTCCCACCCGCTCCCCCCGCGGCCGCTGCTATTACCCTAGCTCCGCGGCTTCCTATTCCCCTGTCCTGCTCTTCATTCACAGCAGCTCGCCCCACGGTGGCTGCTGCGTGATGACGGAGGAAGTGCAGAGAGAGGTTCCCATAGTAACCAGGAAGCCGCTCTCTGCCACTTCCTCCGTCATCACGCAGCAGCCACCGTGGGGCGAGCTGCTGTGAATGAAGAGCAGGACAGGGGAATAGGAAGCCGCGGAGCTAAGGTAATAGCAGCGGCCGCGGGGGGAGCGGGTGGGAGAGGGCGGGGGGTGCTAAACTCTCTAACCTGGGCACTTTACAAGCTATCCTGGGCACGATACTAGCTATCCTGGGCACGATACTAGCTATCCTGGGCTCTATACTAGCTATCCTGGGCACTATACTAGCTATCCTGGGCTCTATACTAGCTATCCTGGGCACTATACCAGCTATCCTGGGCACTATACCTGCTATCCTGGGCACTATACCTGCTATCCTGGTCACTATACTAGCTATCCTGGTCACTATACTAGCTATCCTGGGCACTATACTAGCTATCCTGGGCACTATACCTGCTATCCTGGGCACTATACCAGCTATCTTGGGCACTATACCAGCTATCCTGGGCACTATACCAGCTATCCTGGTCACTATACCAGCTATCCTGGTCACTATACCAGCTATCCTGGGCACTATACTAGCTATCCTGGGCACTATACCTGCTATCCTGGTCACTATACCAGCTATCCTGGGCACTATACCAGCTATCCTGGGCACTATACCAGCTATCCTGGGCACTATACCTGCTATCCTGGTCACTATACCAGCTATCCTGGGCACTATACTAGCTATCCTGGGCACTATACTAGCTATCCTGGGCACTATACCTGCTATCCTGGGCACTATACTAGCTATCCTGGGCACGATACTAGCTATCCTGGGCACGATACCTGCTATCCTGGGCACTATACCTGCTATCCTGGGCACTATACCTGCTATCCTGGTCACTATACTAGCTATCCTGGGCACGATACTAGCTATCCTGGGCACGATACTAGCTATACTGAGGCACTACCTTCCCATACTGGGCACTATACTAGCTATACTGGGACACACTGGGGGGGATCATGCGGCCAGCATTCCTACCCCCGACTTATATGAGGGTCAATCATTTTTTCCTGGTTTTTCAGGCAAAAGTTGGGGGGTCGGCTAATATGCGGGTCGGCTTGCTTGCGAGTATATACGGTACTTCTTGCCTTTTATATACTGTCCTGGTAACCTAACGATATTACGCTAGATTGGGCTCCCGGCTCTCCCTCTGCTTTTTTCTCCACAATTTAACAGTGATCTTCACGGAGAGACATCAGAGACGTCAATCCGTTACGCACAAAGGAGGCTGGTGGCAGACCACACTTTGGACAAAGTCTCGAGATGGATCTATTGGAAGATCGAACAGCACAGAGAGTCAAACTACTGGACCAGTTCAAGTTGTGCAACTTTAGACCGGAAACTTCAGAACAACCGGATGAACCCACAGACACCAGTACAAGTCAGGCAACACTCGATCTGGGCCCTATATTTTTTGCTCTCGAAAAACTTTTAAAAACAGTTTTTCAATATTGCTGATATAGAAATGCAGGTGGTCTACATGGAGGAAAAGATCTCTCCTGGTGGTCTGCGGGTTTTGACTGAATCACCATTCCCCAATGACCCAGTTTTTACCACAGAATGGTATGAGTATTTAGAGTGGTGCTCCAAGGGCATGATGGAGTGAATCACCAACAAACGTAAATCAATCGTTATTGAACTACAACCACAAATTCAAGAGAAAAAAGATACACTAACAAAGTTCTCTCACACTAACCAATACAAATCATTTTCTCACATTCTTAACACCAAACTGACTAGATTTGAACTGGAAATTTCAGAAAACAAATTGAGTAAAATCAATCGGGATAGAAATCTGTACCGTAATAACCAGCAAAGATCCCACAAACCAAAGAGGGTCCCCACACAAGTGCCTATTGATGCACATGATCAGGGTCCTCTTGCAAATACAGAAAATAATAATCAGGAATCCAATGCAGACCGTCCACTTATACAACTGAGTAGACCCACACACTCTAACCCCGCCTACCAAAAATCCAGAAGGAGGCCCTCCTACAAAGGTCCCAGGAAACAACACCAGAGGGATCAACCTAACTCAAGACCACAACCCAAACCAACGATACACTCTACCGAACTACACCCTAGGAACCCCATCCAAAGAATACGGGAACAGGAGCAGAGCCTGATTCCATCTGTCACCCCTCAGACACCACAAGCAAAATCCCAGAAACGAGGTGAACTATCAACAACACCACAAACGGAACCCGACGACTCAGAAGTATTCAGCACACCAATGGGGACTAATCCCTGCACCATCAGACTACATGTACCTAATACAGAAGAATCAATGACTACATCCCAAGCATTATTGGACGTGAGTATCTATCATTCACAACACGAGGAATCCCTTATCATCAAAGAAATTAGCCCCCTACAGGCCCAGGATCCAACCGACACCTCCCCCCCCCCCCCCAACCGTCCACCTCTACCATGGCTACACACAATGGAATTAGATCCACCAAAATACCAAAACTAGACAAACGAACAAAGGAGGTTCATCATCGATCGAAACAAATTACTGATTACTATTCATCCTTAACCAGCAGCAGCTCAGATTCTAATCTAACGGAGAAAACATCCTCCTCTTCTTCTTTTTTAGAGTTCCCGACAGTTATGGGAGAAACACCACCACTATGGCCCAGGATACCGAACCCCAGGGAAATACTGAGTCCACTCACAATCTCCTCCCCCATGAGAGCTCTCAAAAGAGGGGCACCAAGCCCCGAAAAAGAGGTAGGAGAGGTGTCAAAAAGGGCAAACCGAAAGCTTTCAGTTTGATCAAGAGTCTGGGTCCTAAACAAGAATCAAGAAGATCTATCTTCAATCTATCTAAACGTGTATTGACTAAAGCCGAGGAAGAGGTCCTCAGCAAAGGCCTCTCCTTCTGCCCAACAAAACCCCCAAATATGTATGAACTCTTTGTAGATCTTAATGCCTTCATAAGGAAGCTCACGTTGAAAAGGTACTTTGCAATGAAGAATCTTAAAAACAATCCATTGACTAGAAATAAACCAGTAACACCTATTATTCTGAATATAGAACAAAAAGACGAGAATATATTCATCGATCATGAGGAATTACTTCTTGAGAAATATATACACACAGAGCTAAGGGGCAAGTCATCTTTTTATTCAACCAACCATAGAGGTCCCTACATAGAAAGCTTCTACTCACAGGTATTGAACGAATTAAAAAAAATGGAAACCAAAGGAGGTAAACGAAACCTCACCAAAATGGAATTGGAATTGATGAATAACCTGACTAAACAAGCCTTTGAGGAAGGAATCATCAATAAAGCAGAAAGAGACTATATTACCATCTCAAACCCACCGGTGGCACACTTTTATCATTTGCCAAAAATTCATAAATCTCTTGTTAATCCACCTGGACGTCCAATCATTGCTGGGATAGACTCCTTGACGTCTCATTTATCAGAATTGATCGACATCCACCTTCAACCTTTCGTTCAGAAATTACCCTCATATTTGAAGGATTCCACACAGCTACTGATCGAACTGAGAAACATTGAATGGAAAACCAGCTACAGATGGGTGACTCTAGATGTCTCCTCACTGTTGTAACGATAGGTGTCAGCAACCAGAGAGAAAATCTGATTCTTGGCGATCTGCAGTATCCCCAAGAATACAGATATCCCTGATTATTGGGGATCTGCAGAATCACCAATAATCAAATATGTCTAACCTCTAGACACCTGAGTGTGTAAGTGTTTTGGTGCAACAGTAACCTTAGGACCACCGGGGTAGCAGGTGGTCCAATAAGTAGAGAAGACCCTACTGCAGTCAAGGACACCTGGAGGGGAGTCTCTGACTGAAAAGGAGCAGTGTCCCCTCTGTAGAGCAGGGGACCCCTGCGGAAAGGCTGGACACCCTGTGGGGGGTGACAGCCAGAAGGTCAGACAGGCCGGGTCGGCAACAGAGTATCAGATATGCAAGGTACCAAATTAGAGATCAGAAGAATAGTCAGAAGAGCTACAGGTCATAACAGATATCAGAACAAGGCCTAGTCTGAGGTGTGAGGTCCGTGATCTCAACACCCTGGAACTATGCTAGAGAATAACACAGATGATATACAGTATTCCTAGTCTGGGGTGTGAGGGCCGTGATCTCAACACCCTGGAACTATGCTAGAGAATAACACAGATGATATACAGTATTCCTAGTCTGGGGTGTGAGGGCCATGAACTCAACACCCTGGAACTATGCTAGAGAATAACACAGATGAAATACAGTATTCCTAGTCTGAGGTGTGAGGGCCGTGATCTCAACACCCTTGAACTATGCTAGAGAATAACACAGATGAATACAGTAACTGGCTACCACACTGAAGGATCTGACTAAGGTCTGAGTGCTAACACGTAGGCATTTGCAACGCCAGACAACCAGCAACTGAACAGCAGGAGATATATATAGTAAAGCACTCCCCAACGCCACCCAGCATTCCATCAACCAATCACAGACTGATCAGAGATCAGCTGACCGCCCTGATCAGCTGATCTTCCTCCTACTGGTATAAAGAGCTTGTCTTGCAGCGCGCGCGCGCGTAGCTCTGCATCTGTGTGCACTACTAGGTCCAGACAGCCCAGACACATGTTGCTGCGGGGAAACCGCCACACTAGACGCGGAATCCACCGCCTTACTGTCAGAACACGCGGCGGCCCCCATGCCATTCCTCCCATGTGCACCACCAGTTCCAGACAACCCAGACGCATGCTGGCGCGGACAAACCGCCGCATCAGACGCGGAATCAGCCGCCTTACTGTCAGAACATGCGGCGGCTTTTCCGCTATTCATCACAACTGTATTCAAATATCCATCACCACATAGGATTACAAGCAGTTTGGTATTTTCTGAATACAAACAATGATCTACCAATAAAACAAAGAGTCATTATCCAAGCCTTATCGTTCATCCTGACACATAATGTGTTTTAATTCATGGGTACTACATACCTACAGACAAGGGGAACGGCAATGGGGGCGAGTTTCGCCCCCAGCTATGCTAACCTTACTATGGGCCTACTTGAGACCCTACTATTGGGACCAGATAACCCACACTCTAGACATTTCATCCTGTATAAAAGATACATAGACGATCTAATTTTTATCTGGGATGGAGATATCACATCTATTAATACCTTCATAAAGTACCTTAATGGTAATGACTGGGGAATCTCATTTACAGCGCAATACAACGATGAGAAAATAGAATATTTGGATCTGGTACTCTACCATGAACAGTCAAACATTAAATCTATGAATCACTTCAAGACAGTGGATTCCAACTCTTACATAGATTTTCATAGCAATCATCATAAACCATGGAAAACAAATATACCATATGGTCAATTCTTACGGATCAGAAAAAACTGTACGGATCTAAAGACTTACAATGAACAAGCCAAAGTATTTACAAATAAGTTTAAAGAAAAACATTTTCCAAGAAAAATTATTTTGGAAGCCAAACGGAAAGCAAGAGTAACTGAAAGGGAATCCCTCGTAAGAAACAAATCTCAGAAAACAGATAAAACTGCAGCAGTCCCAAGTTTTATAACTCGCTACTCGACTAAACACAAACTGATCAAAAACATTATCAACAAACATTGGGCTTCATTACAAAATGACCCGTTCCTACGGGCAAACCTGGAGGAAAGACCAAAATGTGTGTTTCGTACGGCTAAGACCTTAAAAAACCATCTTGCACCCAGCAGATTTAGAACTGCCACAAAAACCAATGGACCAGAGCAACCATCTAGAGGCACCATTAGGAGATGCCAACAGTCCCGGTGCCTTTGTTGTCCCCGACTACAGCAAAAACAACAGAACTTTACTTCAACAGCCACAGGAGAGACTTTTTCCATCACAAGTACGCAGTCCTGCTCAAGCGACTTTATCATCTATGTAATCACATGTCCCTGTAAACTGCAATATGTGGGCAGAACTACCCAGTCCCTCAGAACACGTTGGGGACAACATCGGAGAAACATACAGAAAGGATTTTTAAAACATGGTCTATCACGACACTTCAAACTACATCACAATCAATGCATAGAAGGAACAAAAATTTGCCTCATAGAACATATTACGGAACAGTTCCCAAACCGACACGGAACCCTAAAATCCAGGGAAATGTATTGCATTTTTCAGCTGAATACACTGCAACCCGATGGTTTGAACATCTGTCTTGAACATAATCTTTAAAAATCTTCAGACCAAATCCCTGATATGCAAGTACATCTGAATATACATACTCCCCTTTAATTACCATTATTGGTTGCGCCCATGGGGACACTAAATAATGCCCGTGGAGTCCAAGCACAATTTCTATTTATTTATTTACTCCATCAAGTTTTCTCTAACAGGCTCTAACCTTTTCCTAGTGTGCCGATTATTATGTATGTTTTTTGTTATTATGATCAATATTACTGCTATTAATTATTGTTTTAATTACTGGCACCTCTCTATGGTATTTATTACTTCCCTTTTTTTTTTTTAATTATTATTATTATTTTATTGATTTATTTTCTATTTATTTTATATATATTTTTTTTTTATTATTATTATTTGTGGTTGCAATATCATATCTGTCTTGTATCCTGTAACTAAATAATACATGACTTTCTCAGACTATGGAACTTCGTGCTGAATGGATGCTGGATTGCTGAGCTGGAGGAGCTGGGATTTGAACCCGGGTCCCCCATGTCAGGGGTAGAGCCCTTGACCATTACTATATGCAGCCTTTATGGCTCCAAACTATCTTTATCCCTCAACTTCCCACTGCCTTTTTTTTTTTATTATGCTACACTTAACATGGCGGCCGAAACCTCCCTGGGAAGGTCTGTGCTGCTGATGGGCCACCGTACTCTTAACACACAGCAGCAAAACCTTCCAGGTTGGACCTGATGACATCAGCAGGTCATCTTGCAAGACTTCCTTATTTAATAGCACAGGGTGGTGTCAGTGTTTATAAACGGCGCCCGGAAACAGGACTACCCTGGTGTTAGGTAAGAGATAGATCTCTCCTCTCCTTTTTATTGCTTCCTAATCTTACATGTCCTCTGCCTTTTAATGAGTGAGCTTACAACGGAGACATATTCTCCCTCCTTTTATTGGTACTTACCTTCTCCTGCAGCCCCTTTTATAATGTCCATACCTACATTATAGCTCTCACAGTTGTCTCCCCTACCCCTTAGGAGATGTGGGCACCTGCCCATGTATCCTGTGTCACGTTATCATCGATAGTATTCAATTTTGTGGCACTGGGAAACTCCTATATATATTAGAGCAGACCTCTTATACTGTTACTGAGAACCACAGGATTACTCTCCCTGCACCCTCCCCCCTCCCTTTTGACAGTCCCATATATATATATGGTAATGAGTTTTATAATTATCTCCTCCCCAAAAATATGTGCTATCTGTTGTATCATATTTTTAAATGTAAAAAGATTTTACTGTGAACTTGCCATATATGACAGCTTCTGTAGGCACTATAGCTGCAGCATGTTTTATCTTTGAAGCAAGAATTGGTCTTTAATGTTTACATTTTCTATGCTATGTGCTTATGTGAATATGTTCAATGTAAACGCCATGTTGTTCAACAAATTACATATTTGTTTTTAACTTTTGATGATTTTCATATATATAATTATTATTATGATTATTATTTTTTTTATTATTATTTTAGTTTGTTTTGTTTTAACACAATATCTGTATCATTTCTGAGTGCTGCTCTTTGTTTTTTAAAGGCACGTTACTGACCTGAGGAAGCGTTTTTTACCACAAAACGCGTTGTCGAGTGCACGAATAAATATTTTTGAACTTTTTATCTGAATCCTGATTTATATATCTAGAACAGGAACCCTAAAAGGTAGGACACCACATAAGTTATTGTTGGATACTGCCTTTTGGAGATCTCTGTACACTTAACAACATTAGAAATAAGCGCCTCCAGTTCTTACAGTACTTAGCGTTTACCCCTTAGTTTTAGGGGGAGGATTGGTTTAAAGGGTTTTTCCCGTGAGCCACAGAATCCCTTTTTTTTGGAGCAGCGACCAGCATCATACCATACAAGGCCGAGTGGGGATGGTACTTCCCCACAAGCGCTGACGAGTGGTTGCTTCACCCAGCAACCCTTGTTTGTGAGTATACTTCTTGCCTTTTATATACTCTCCTGGTGACCTAACGATATTAAGCTAGATTGGGCTCCTGGCTCTCCCTCTGCTTTTTTCTCCACGATTTAACAGACATCACCATGAGATTGCTAGAGCGTCCTGTCCTTGCCTGCGTGGACATGGGAGGAGGAGGAAGATTACTGGCAGTGGCACCTTTATTCCGTTGTGCTGTGACATCACCCTTAAACACACTGTAAAGCATAGTTGCCAGTTTGTTCTGCTAGTGCTGCATCCTTTCTGCCTTCTGGTGATTTGGAAACATCTACGCCACTTTGTGCCTATACCGAAGGCCTAGTAGCGTGGCCACCCAGTACAGCTTATTCCCCTTGAGTTTTTTTTATACGGGGGTCCCTCAACAGGCTGGACAACATGAAAGATGTCATCTGCACAAAGTTGGATGCAGATGTACTATCCATCTCCTCTTGCTCTTCCTCAGTGATGTCAGCTAGGTTCTCCTGCTCCCCCCAACCACAAACAATACCACGGGAAAGTTGAACAGCACAAGCCCCCTGCGACAACTGCTGCGGTTGTTCTTCCTCCACCTCCTCTAAAAAAAACTACCTTCCTCATCATCTGACTCCTCTTCCCCACACCACTCTTCCTCCTCCTCCCCCCTCTGTGCTGCAGCAGATGTTGAGAAATCATCTGCTTCTGCTGAGAATTGATCCCACAACTCTTCCTCCTGTTCCTGTTCCAGTTCACAACTGCTGCGGTTGTTCTTCCTCCACCTCCTCCAAAAAAAACTACCTTCCTCATCATCTGACTCCTCTTCCCCACACCACTCTTCCTCCTCCTCCCCCCTCTGTGCTGCAGCAGATGTTGAGAAATCATCTGCTTCTGCTGAGAATTGATCCCACAACTCTTCCTCCTGTTCCTGTTCCAGTTCACGCTCCTCCACAGCTTGATCCACCACTCTACGCACGGAACGCTCCAGGAAGAAAGCATATGGGATCAAGTCGCTGATGGCTTCCTCCTGTTGTAGAAGGCGGTTGAACATCAGGAGGGTCGAATTCCAGCAGGTCGGGCTATTGCAAATCAAGGGTCTCACCGGCAATTCGCTTCTCGGCTGAATATCGCCAAAGCATGCCATGGACGTGTAAGATCGCCTGAAATGTCCACACACCTTCCTGGACTGCTTCAGGACGTCCTGTAAGCCTGGGTACTTAGACACAAATCTATGAATTATGAGATTCAGCACATGTGCCATGCAGGGTACATGTGTCAACTTTCCCAAATTCAAAGCCAAAATGAGATTGCTGCCATTGTCACACACCACGTTGCCGATCTCCAGTTGGTGCGGGGTCAGCCACTGATCCACACTGCGTGCGGTCACGTAGGTAGGTGCACTAAACACAGGTGGGTATGCAGTGATTGGTATTACAAATGTGCAGCTGTCACACACACAGGTAGCCACTGAATGTGCTGGGCCTGGCAGTGGCACAGTAGGAATTACCAAGGGGCCAAGGTCCCAGCAGCAGCTGCGACTGACTGACAGGGCTGTATATGCAACACAAGTGTCTGTGGGACACACACACACAAAAAATAGATCACAAGAACAACATTAGCTCTCAAAAGAGCTGTTGAGGATGAGGAGTGCTTTTTAGCAATAAGAGCAGCAAGAAGGAGCAACCTAACAAGCTTAACACAAGAGCCTAACTAAGCTTTCCCTATGTCAGCAGCAAGGTTCTTTCCCTTCTCTAATTACTGCAGCCACACGAGTGAGTGAAAAGGCTGACGCTGCCTGCCTTTTATGGGGGGGCGGGTGGCTCAAGGAAGGAGTGTAGCCTGATTGGCTACCCTCTGCCTGCTGACTGTGATGTAAAGGGTCAAAGTTGACCCTAATGATGTAGTATAGGGGGGGTTGAACTCGCATATAGTATATAGTTCGCAGTTCACCGCGAACGCGAACCACCAACGTTCGCGTGAATAAGTTCGCAGGTGAACCATTTGGGTCATCTCTATAGATGATGAAGTGTGAGTGTGAGGAGGGAGGGAGGGTGTGTATGGAGTGTGTCAGTCCTATCACTTCTGTCAATTAGCTGTCTATTCAGTCTCATCTCAGAGTGTCAAGACTTTAGCTACTGTATGTACACAGGCTCAATAACTGTTCCCCTCAGGAATCAGTAGCTAATCCCTAGAGTGCCAGTTCCGCATACGATTGCATATAGGCATGTCCATTGGCTACAGCAGAGTTGATGCATGCTGTTGTTATGGGGAGTAGGGGCGAGATTATGGAGACTACTAGTCATAGCAACTCAGAGGGAGAAATTATGCAGGGTCCAGATATCGCCGTCACCGAATTACATTTAAAATCCCGCTGCACCACTATAGACGTAATAATATTACATCTATGGTGGCACCCAGACCAGGTGCTATGCTGCAGTGAGCACGTGCTGAAATGGCCTGCTTTGTCCCAAATGGCTGACTTGGCAGATTCCAAAATGGCAGATGAATGAACCCAAAAGGGCCTATGTTTATTCAGATTTCAGATGATAGCCAGAAACGGAGTGTTGCTTCTGCCATAATTATAAAGGTGGCAAATCATCGGAAATGCTAAATCCTATAAATCCTAACAACTCTACTTATATGTGATTGAAAATGTTCTGTGGTGATCACTACATAATTGTGATATTCACTGCAGAAGGGCATCCATTTGTTGGGATGCACATGGAAGAGGAACACAAAATAACTGGCATAGGTTTAGAAAAAGTGTAAATCTAGTGCTGCTTCTGTATAAACACATGATAATATCCACTATGCTATGAATCTTAGGAGCCTGTTTATGATCCGATGACTAAACATTGTGAGGATATATTGGGGACATAGCAGCCATATTATATCTTGTGGAAGCCATATCGTTTCATTTGTCATCTGCTGTGTATATTTCAGAGTAATATGTAGGCCAGTCTGGCTTCCTGGACTTCCTTATGTAAATTTAAATTACCTCTGCATTCAATGGCCAGCAGGAGAAGCTACCATTGTCTGTTTCCAATTAGGAAAGAGGTAATTAGATAATGAGCCCCTCTTTTGTCCGGCATCCTGCAAAGGTGTTGCCTTGCTTTGATCTTTGTATTCATGTAAACCGCTACTTGTTGGCCAAAATACAATCGGACTAATTGAGTCTGCAAACTTCAAAGGCTATCAGGAAACTCTGGAATTTACATATGACAGCCTGTTGGAATGTTGAAAAGCCAGGAAGCCTTGCTCAAAGTTGTCACCAATGTGTTTGTCACCTGTAACCAGGAGCAGGAAAAGCCTTGACATTTGCATGTCACAGCTAGCCCAGATGTGACAGGGGGCTCGGCAGACGGTGAAGTCACACTTCGGGGAAATTGCATTAGATTGTGGGACTGAACATCCATTGTCCTGGGCAACAAATCGGGCTATAAGAGCCAGCAGAAGACTTCCACAAATCATCTTCTCCTGAGGGTAGCACATCGCCAGAGATGATCCCGATCGAATTGGAAAATTCGTGTCCCTCCACGGTTGGACATTTGTGCTGGTAAAAGTTCAATTTCCGTTTATTCCTGTTTTATTTTTAAGCAAATTGTCTTGTGTACATTTGTAACTTTTATTTTGTAATTTTTACTTTGTTTTCTGTAAATCTTTTGTATGTATTATTTTCTGCATTGTTTCACCTTTTTCTGGAATATTAAATCGTTATTTAATAAGTTTGACTTCTGCTGTACTAAGCTAACACTCATAGCCTAGAAGAGACTGCAGTGTAACTTGTGTTACAAGATTCAGTGCCTGATTGTGCCTTGCTACTGTACGATTGTACTGTGTGTGTGTGTGTGTGTGTGTGTGTGTGTGCGTGGCGTTCTCGTATTCGGCCTAAAGCACAAAGCTGACCTGAATACGAAAATGCGGATTGCGTGCAGATCACTCGACAGCAGAGTGGAAGTGTCTAGCGGCAGCTAGTGGTGGCAGTGAGAAGTGTTTGAGGGGTGACAGCCTTGTTGTAGCTTGACTAAGGCTGCTTCCGTCTTGATCTGGTCAAACCCGCAGTCGGAAACCGTATATGCAGGTTTTCCCGCAGGGCCGGTTCCTGACAAACATGTTTTGTTATTTCTTTGTAAATGATGCCATTATTCTGCAGATCAGCTGATTGCTGCAATTATAAGTGGTGATTAACAGTGGTGGAAACAAACAGTGGTTCAAAGAACAGGTGACACCACAAGGAGAACAATCGTAGTCAATTATCGTTGGGGTGAAAAGGTAGGTTGCAAGAATCATAAACAACTAATATTCCAAGTCGGTCCTGGCAGCAAACAATCTTGAAGGAGAGACAATCTGGATTGGGGCAGGCAGTAAACAGAAGCACAATATCCAGCCGGGTCAATACCAAGGGATGCAGATTGCGAATGGTCAAAACAACCCAGGTCAATATCAGAGATCAAATGGAAGCACAGGTTCTGGACTAGCAACTACAACCAAATTTGACAGAGGAATCAGCACCAGTGCTCAGGGCAGGTTGCTTTTTATAGACAGAGGCTAATTGGGTTGGAGCGCATTTTCATGTGCCCCGCATATGCGTTCACACATGCCAACCTATGCGCCTGTTTGAAAAACAGACAACAGATGTTGCATGTGCACACGCAAAACTCCATGCCACCCCATTACCATACACCTGCACCCTTTTCAGAACGCATAAGAGGGGGGCGAATGGTGCGTACATACTATATCATGTGGCCAGACAAGCAAGAGCAAGGCAAGGTGAGACTGACATATAGGGCATGATGCACAAAGCTTTTTCACCTGTATTCACATTTCATATATATTACATTTTTACGCTCCCAAAGAGCAAAAATATAATATAATTAAGGTAAGAAAAATATTATTGAAATTAAGTTAATGAGGAACAACTTATTTTGAGTGATTATTTTGCTTGTCAATGTGCTGAAAGGTTATTTTTTAATAATAATCAATTAGGTGATAAATAAGTAATTTATGAGAAGTTTTGTGACTAGAGCCCATTGTCAGCGATCAAACCATTGATTACCACTGTAAAAAAAAGCAGACCGCCCCTTTACAGGTATGGACATCTTAAAGGGGTGATCTGCAGAAAAACATAGGCGTGGTGGTCTGCAATCAAAGAGCTCCTTCTTTACAGTAGGCCTCAAAGTGTTTACAACAACCTAATTTGTTAAGTGCTTTTTTTCCCATAGGTATCGGGGTGATATATGTGATGGATGAGGCACACAGAATTGGTTTGGAGCACAGACAGAGCTACCTATGTAGAGTTATATATAAAATATGCCTGCAGATGTTTTTAATTTTAGCCATGCATATTTCTAGTATGTCTAAAAGTTATTACCTTAGTTTTACTTTATGAACATATGAATACTATGATCTCTACCACAGTGCCCTCTACAGGTAGAATATGTTTACACTCCTACCCTAAGACAGCTTCATGGTGTGGATGGCTGATACACTGATTGACTTAAAACTCTGAAAATTGGTTTTCATTATAAGTTCAACAAACAGGTCTTGGGACACATTGCCGTTAAAAAATGGTCCGTTCTCGGATTGGAGTGGATGCTAACGGATCTGAATGGATCTAATGTTAACCTATGGATCTGTCCACATCCATCCATTCAAATAATTAGTTCTGCACGATCCGCTGAACGGATCGCAAGTTTGCCGCTGCACCAATGGACCACTGAGCCTAGCAGAACAGAAACGGACGTTGAAGCACTGCATTGGGGGCAACGAGAAAACTGAATGTTTATTCACACTAGTGAAGAATCGGACCGTTCTATCCAGCAAAATTCACTTTGGGAATGGGGGTCTGGGAAAGGAAGGGGGGGGGGGCATGGGGAAATGGAACGAAAGCAGCGGAAGACAAGGGGAGTAAAAGCAGATACGATCGACCGGTACAATCAGATACGTTTCCATGGATCCGTTTGCTACTAATGCATGTGTGAACTGGGCCTTAATAGGAGGATTTCCTTTTGAGAAAAATCCACTAATTCAATACCTTTTCTTCCAAGATTTCTCAAAGGACACATGAAAAGGATGGGAATAAAGTTGAGTCAACTAAACCTTTTTTGTCTGTGGAATTAAAAAACTAACATATTTACATAGATACATACATAAGCCCTGAAAGAGGGAGAAATGAAGGAGGAAGAATTTGCTTACCAAGAAGTGACTGTCCCTCCCCCCAAAAAGGGACAGTTGGGAGCTATGGATAACTGACGCAAGTGCTATGCATGTAAAGCCACATCCTTGCTGTGTGCCCCCTACAGGGTGGGTAGCTTCCAACAGGGAAACATTCCTCACACACTAGGAAACCTTGCATGAAATAATACCTTTAAGTGGCTGAAATATCACAACTGCAAAATGTTGAGCTTACTTCACTGGGCATGTTACAACATGGAGTCTGATATTCCATTGGCTTTTATATAGAGCACAGTAATAAATCTGTCATAACTTTGACATTAATGTGCAAGAACTATTTTTTTTGCATAGCTGTCCATCTTGTCTCCCATAATGGGGATTAATAAGCCAAAAGTGCAATAAGAAATACAATTAGCCATTTGTAGGGAGCAAACAAAACTTTTTTTAAAAACCTGTCAAAGCATCTCAAGCAGAGTAGTAAACGTGCTGCAGTAGTACCTATTGCTCAATAAAATTACATACAGTCAGGGATGCTGCTAAAGTTTTTTGTTTTCCCAAGGAGCACGTAATTTGTGACCCTCCCCAGTACAGATTGCAACTGGTAACCAAAGGTGTCACCACCTGTATAGGGCATTGGTGTCAGTGGGGATATGTTGCTTCTTGTTGCCTCCTCATCTGCAACACTCACAGACCTGAAGATCAGCGGCAAACCTAAGAGAGGAGAGCAGTGCGCAGTAATGGAGGGGCAAACTTCAAAATGCAGGAAATGAGCAATGACCTTATTTCCACATCTGAAGTTTTCTCTGTGGTCCCTGTGATGCTCTCCCCTCTGTTTACATTGTCGCTGATCTGAGGTCTGTCTGTAAAAGATGAGCAGGCAGCTGCAGCAGCCATACAAGTCACAGACAGGGTGGCCCTGACAGCATGGGAGGCCCCTGCTGTGTGTGAGACCCCAAATGGCCGCTTGGTTCGCCTGTGCCAAGCAGCACCCCTGACCTTGCACTTCATCAAGCTTGATAGGCATTTTAGTTAGTTAAAAACAAAACTAATGCTTAAAGGGACTCCGAAAACCTCTCATGGGCATGCCTTTAAGCCAGACGACTTCTAAAAAAGTCGTCCTATGACCCCTCTGGAGGAGCCCCTTGCATAGGCCATGCGTGTCACTTCCTCTTCCTGCTTCATTCAGTGATGCACTTCTCTAACAGAGAAGACAGGGGTGACCCGGAAGTTATAACTAAGCCAAGAAGGCAGCCGCGATTTTTAAACTGAAATCTAACTAAAACTATTTGGTGTAGAATGGCGATTCAGGCATCAAATGAAAGAGGAGAGCACAAGCTACAGGAATGTATGCATCTTTAAGTACTTTGCAGTACTGGTCGGAGTCTTAAAGGCATGCCAAAATAATTCAGAAATAATAAGAGTGTACTAGCAAACATTTGTGTGTCAAAAGCCTCTATACTGGGGGATGCTTTGTGAGCACATGCTTTCATATAGGGTACATTACGTACCAAAATCATGTTTAGAAACTATGAAGTAGAGGAGCAGTGCCTGTTGCAATCCCCTTGGTTTATTCACTGTCTGCTGCTGAGGACTTCAGAGAATCCTGTGGATTTGTATGCTTAACCTCCCAGTGAGAAAGTATTGTGGGTGCTGCTGAGAAATACATTCTTTAAGCCGCATCTACACGCGTACATGCGGCCGCGATGTTCCTTATCAATCGAGCCGCTGATGCGGCTCGATTGATAAGATCGGATCTCCAGTCCCCACCGCCGATTCCCTGCTCGCTTCCCGCGAGGGGACGATGGCAGGAAATCGAGCGGAAGATAAGCAGCGCGGGGACGAGCAGGAATCGAGCGGGTATTGATTCCGGCGCACGCGTGGTGGGCGGGGGCGCGGAAGAGGCGATCCGGCGTCTAATCGAGCCGCCTGATAGCCGCCTCATCTACACGTGTAGATGAGGCTTTAAGCAAGCCAGTAGAGGGCAATTTAGGATAGTCATGTAGTTTAGTAGTGAGAAGATATGGTAAATTATATGCTAATTCTGGATTGCATGCAGATTAAGGGCCCGTTTCCACTGGCTGCATTGCAGCGGTGCGATCGCCGCACCGAAACGTAAACACCCACAAGCACTTCCAGTCGCCCCGCGATGCGTACCAGTACTGCTCAATAGAATCCCTGTGGGACCCGCATGCGAACTGCGGAAAACTGCAGCATGCTATCCATAAATGTAGCCACACCGCTACGCATTGCGACCAAACATTTGCGTCATTGGAAACGGTTCCATTGACTTACATTGAATGCAGTTTTACTGCCATGCGATGCAGTGATCAGCATGTAGTGGAAACGGGCCCTTAACCATTTAGCAACTGAAAGAACTTGTTGGAGGCGCCCAGAATATAACTTATCTTAAATCATAAGGTATAGGAGTAATTGGATCTTACCTCCATTAACCACTTGATGACCCACCCTTTACCCCCCCTTAAGGACCAGCGCTGTTTTGAGTGATCTGTGCTGGGTGGGCTCTGCAGCCCCCAGCACAGATCAGGGTGCAGGCAGGGAGATCAGATTGCCCCCCTTTTTTCCCCCCTATGGGGATGATGTGCTGGGGGGGTCTGATCTCTCCTGCCTGCTGTGGGTGGCGGGGGGGGCACCTCAAAGCCCCCCTCCGCGGCGAAATTCCCCCCTCCCTCTCCTACCTGGTCATCCCCGGGGATCGGGGCTGCACAGGACGCTATCCGTCCTGTGCAGCCAGTGACAGGACGTCCCCTGTCACATGGCGGCGATCCCCGGCCGCTGATTGGCCGGGGATCGCCGATCTGCCTTACGGCGCTGCTGCGCAGCAGCGCCGTACAATGTAAACAAAGCGGATTATTTCCGCTTGTGTTTACATTCAGCCTGCGAGCCGCCATCGGCGGCCCGCAGGCTATTCACGGAGCCCCCCGCCGTGATTTGACAGGAAGCAGCCGCTCGCGCGAGCGGCTGCTTCCTGATTAATTAAGCTGCAGCTGGCGACGCAATACTGCGTCGCTGGTCCTGCAGCTGCCACTTTGCCGACGCGCGGTATGAGTGCGCGGTCGGCAAGTGGTTAATGGACATACCATATGGGTACACCACGTGTCCAAATACCTAAGGAGAGCGACTGACCAGTACCTGCCTAGCAGATCTGGGATACTGAACGGGAACTGTTAATTTCCCATAGGCTCTGTCGGTGGTTGCAGGAGTGTAACCCACCCTTGTCAGTATATCTTACTATCCTACTCAATCCAACTTTACCTAACGATACTGCCCCATCGGGCTCCTGGTCTCTCTCATTACAGAACCTTGGTAGTTGGAATGCCAACCACCAGGAATCATCCCATTAACCAATTAGCAGCTCATCCCATGTTATCTCTTTTGAAATAACATGGGACAGGGCAGCAGCAGCCTTCTATGCTCGGGCAGCCTAATGCAGAGTGGGCACAGGGATTTGATATTTACCTGCTCTGGATGCAGGATTGGTTCTCTACTTCCCCCCACCAAACGGCACTCTAATGTTGATATCCTCTTCCAGGTCTGGATCACATGCTATGATGATATGTGATCAGGACCCAAGGAGGATGCCAGCATTATAGCGCCACTCAGTGATGTGTCTCCCCCAGCCTCCGAGTCTAATGCGTCCAGAGCAGGTAAATATCACATCTCTCCCTGCGCCTGCTCTGCATTAGGCTGAGAGGCTGGGGGAGACACACGGGGTGATGAGGAGGCAGGAATGAATGTGGCGCTGTAGAGCACATCAACAACAAATAACATTTTAAAAAGAGAGGCTGCCAAAAGGTTAAAGGACAGCTAAAGTGAGTGGGATATGGAGGCTGCCATCTTTATTTTATTTTAAACTAAATATTAGTCAAAGCAGGAAATTGCTATTACATAAGCATGGGCACCTCCATAGGTGCCATTATAAATAGAGATGGCCCGAACGGTTTGCCGGCGAACGGGAACCGGCGAACTTCGGTGGTTTGCGATCGCGGAGAACCGCAAACTTTTTCGGAAGTTCGGTCCGCCCCTATACTACATTAGGGTCAACTTTGACCCTCTACACCACAGTCAGCAGGCACATTGTAGCCAATCAGGCTACACTCCCTCCTGGAGCCCCACCCCCCCCCTATTAAAAGGCAGGCAGCGTCAGGCATTCGACTCACTCGTGTGCCTGCAGTAATTAGAGAAGGGAGAGCTGCTGCAGAGAGAGCTATAGGGAAAGCTTAGTTAGGCTCTTGTAGGCTTGTTAGCTTGCTCCTTGCTGATTCTTATTGCTAAAGAAGCACCCCTCAACAGCTCTTTTGAGAGCTAATCTTGTTCTTGTGATCTATTTTTTATTTTTTGTGGCCCACTTGCATTATATACATATGTGTGTTTGACAGCTGCACATTTGTAATCCCAATCACTGCACCTGTGCACCTACCTACCTACCTACCTACGTGAGCGCAGGCATTGTTAATACCACCAGTCATTTCACCTGTTCATGGTACCTGTGTGTGTGTGTGACAGCTGCACATTTGTAATCCCAATCACTGCACCTGTTCACTGTTCAGTGCACCTACCTACCTACCTACGTGAGCGCACACATTGTTAATACCACCAGTCATTGCACCTGTTCACGGTACCTGTGTGTGTGTGTGTGTGTGTGTGTGTGTGTGTGTGTGTGTGTGTGTGTGACAGCTGCACATTTGTAACCCCAATCACTGCAGTGCATACCTGTAACCTGTTCAGTGCACCTACGTGACCGCAAGCAGTTTAATACACCACCAGTCACTGCACCTGTTAATTTTTTTACTAAAGGAATAACAAATGTATACAGCATACAAAGAAATAAATACATTAAAAAGTATGCATACTCAAAAAATTGCAAAACATACATGAGAAATTCTCAATAATCAAAAACAATTCTATACAAAATATACATCATATATACACTATGTATAGCAGGAGAGACAAATTTGTCTTAGCTTCTATTGTAAAACTCCATAGAACAAAAAATCTAATGAGGAGGTACCACTCATATCCTTTCATACTAACTAGACAACCAGACAAAAAGGAAAAGAAAAACATACAACATTAACCACTTGAGGACCTAGGGCTTTCTACCCCTTAAGGACCGGCCACTTTTTTTCCATTCAGACCACTGCAGCTTTCACGGTTTATTGCTCGCTCATACAACCTACCACCTAAATGAATTTTGGCTCCTTTTCTTGTCACTAATAAAGCTTTCTTTTAGTGCTATTTGATTGCTCCTGCGATTTTTACTTTTTATTATATTCAGCAAAAAAGACATGAATTTTGGCAAAAAAATGATTTTTTTAACTTTCTGTGCTGACAGTTTTCAAATAAAGTAAAATTTCTGTATACATGCAGCGCGAAAAATGTGGACAAACATGTTTTTGATAAAAAAAAACCCATTCAGTGTATATTTATTGGTTTGGGTAAAAGTTATAGCGTTTACAAACTATGGTGCAAAAAGTGAATTTTCCCATTTTCAAGCATCTCTGACTTTTCTGACCCTCTGTCATGTTTCATGAGGGGCTAGAATTCCAGGATAGTATAAATACCCCCCAAATGACCCCATTTTGGAAAGAAGACATCCCAAAGTATTCACTGAGAGGCATAGTGAGTTCATAGAAGATATTATTTTTTGTCACAAGTAAGCGGAAAATGACACTTTGTGAAAAAAAAAAAAAAAAAAAGTTTCCATTTCTTCTAACTTGCGACAAAAAAAAATGAAATCTGCCACGGACTCACCATGCTCCTCTCTGAATACCTTGAAGTGTCTACTTTCCAAAATGGGGTCATTTGTGGGGTGTGTTTACTGTCCTGACATTTTGGGGGGTGCTAAATTGTAAGCACCCCTGTAAAGCCTGAAGGTGCTCATTGGACTTTGGACCCCTTAGCGCAGTTAGGGTGCAAAAAAGTGCCACACATGTGGTATTGCCGTACTCAGGAGAAGTAGTATAATGTGTTTTGGGGTGTATTTTTACACATACCCATGCTGGGTGGGAGAAATATCTCTGTAAATGACAATTTGTTAATTTTTTTTACACACAATTGTCCATTTACAGAGATCTTTCTCCCACTCAGCATGGGTATGTGTAAAAATACACCACAAAACACATTATACTACTTCTCCTGAGTACGGCGATACCACATGTGTGGCACTTTTTTGCACCCTAACTGCGCTAAAGGGCCCAAAGTCCAATGAGTACCTTTAGAATTTCACAGGTCATTTGGAGAAATTTCGTTTCAAGACTACTCCTCACGGTTTAGGGCCCCTAAAATGCCAGGGCAGTATAGGAACCCCACAAATGACCCCATTTTAGAAAGAAGACACCCCAAGGTGTATTCCGTTAGGAGTATAGTGAGTTCATAGAAGATTTTATTTTTTTGTCAAAAGTTAGCGGAAATTGATTTTAATTGTGTTTTTTCACAAAGTGTCATTTTCCGCTAACTTTTGACAAAAAATAAAATATTACAGGGAAGAACAGATGTAATTAATGCACTGGTGAATTGATAAGGGGGGGTCAGAGGGCAATCTGAGCGTGTGGGCGGGTGATTGGGTGCCCGCAAGGGGCAGATTAGGGTCTGATCTGATAGGTAAAAGTGACAGGTGGTGATAGGGGGTGATTGATGGGTGATTGATGGGTAATTAGTGGGTGTTTAGAGGAGAGAATAGATGTAAACAATGGATTTGGGAGGTGATCTGATGTCGGATCTGCGGGCGATCTATTGGTGTGGGGGGGTGATCAGATTGCCCGCAAGGGGCAGGTTAGGGGCTGGCTGATGGGTGGCAGTGACAGGGGGTGATTGACGGGTGATTGATGGGTGATTGACAGGTGATTGACAGGTGATTGACAGGTGATTGACAGGTGATCAGGGGGATAGATGCATACAGTAAACAGGGGGGGTGGTCTGGGGGGGGGGTCTGGGGAGAATCTGAGGGGTGGGGGGTGATCAGGAGGGGGCAGGGAGCAGGGTGGGGGATAAAAAAAAATAGCGTTGACAGATAGTGACAGGGAGTGATTGATGGGTGATTAGGGGGGTGATTGGGTGCAAACAGGGGTCTGGGGTGTGGGCAGGGGGGGGTCTGATGGGTGCTGTGGGCGATCTGGTGCAGGGGGGGGGGAAATCAGTGTGCTTGGTGCAGACTAGGGTGGCTGCAGCCTGCCCTGGTGGTCCCTCGGACACTGGGACCACCAGGGCAGGAGGCAGCCTGTATAATACACTTTGTAAACATTACAAAGTGTATTATACACTTTGTATGCGGCGATCGCGGGGTTAACATCCCGCCGGCGCTTCCGTATAGCCGGCGGGATGTTGCGGCGGGTGAGCGGCGTTAGGCGGAGGCGGAGGATCGCGTCACTGATGACGCGATCGCTCCGCCCATGCCCCTACAAGGACCGCCGCCAATTGTCAATACGGCGGTCCTTGCGGGGTGCACTTCCCGGCCGCCAATTGTACATACGGCGGTCGGGAAGTGGTTAACCACCACCAAAAAAAAAACATGACAACACCTACAACACAACATACATGCAACATACAAAAAAAGATAAATAAAAGAAAAGAAGAACATAAAACATACACCACCACCAAAAAACTCAGACAACTCCTACATTACAACAATCATACTCCTCAATCATGCAAGAATATGGGACTTTTACGCCCAAAAGAAAAAATATGAGGCTTTACGCCCATAACAAAAAAAAACAAAAAAAAAACACACACACACAAGACTAAAGACAACAGAAAGTCGAGACATGAAAAAAAAAAAAAAACCCTCACCAACATGTATACTAAAAAGCATAAAGGGCGACTTTCTAGTGCCTGCGGCCAGACTTCAAGAAAGAATATTTAGAAAATTTTCAAAAATCTAGGGAGTAAGACAAAGGATACAAAAGCAACACCCTGGAGAGATTCCACCAAGTCAAGGAGGCCTGATATTCTGCCAAGCCAGGATCCAAGCACCTCTTCCCAGCTTCTTTCTCTCCAAAGACCTGATTACACCAACCTCACCCAGAATGTTGTTCACCACCACCTGGACAGGCAAGATTTTCTTCCTAATTGCTAGATCACACCGTGCAAACCATATGTGTCTCCTAACCACTAGACTGACTATATATAATGTGCATAAATCAAAACCCTGGCGTTGTTTAAATGCTCCGTAAGCCCACTCAGCGTAACTAAGACGCTCCAGAAAGGGAATACCTAGAGCCCCTCCCACCTGTTTACACACCTCCACATTGAAAGGACATGACATCAAAAAGTGGTCCATGTCCTCCTCAACAGTGCACTCCTTTTGAGGACAAACACGTTCCTCCACCATTCGACCCTTCATGTTCCCTCCAACAAAAAGCTTGCCCTGGAAGGTAAGCCAGGCAATGTCCCACATTTTGTTCAGAATACGCGGCAAATTAATCAATCGTAAGCCTTCCCTCAAAATTGTGCTTGGGCAGTCCCTCAAGGTCAGTGGATCTGAGAAGTGAGAGTTCATCACCCTAGCCGAGAGGGCTTTCCTCTCAACCGACCTGATGTCCTCCACCATCATTCCCCACTGTTGCAGTTTCTTCACGCAAGGTGCAACATAGGCCGGAAGATAGCCATGACGTGCATTCAGATTTTTCACTAGGCCACCGCTCTTCCAATTCTTAAGGAAAGGCTCAAACCAGGTCTGAGAGATGCCTACCCAACTAGGCGGGTTCCCTTCCAGTAATTTACCAAGGTTGAATTTAATAAAAATCAGGGAAAAAAAGACAATCGGGTTGACCATGCCTAAGCCACCCTCTCGCCTAGTTTTGTAGGTAATATTTCTACGCACAGGGTTGCACCTGTTTCCCCATAACATCTGGAAAAACAAGGTATTGATCCTGGTATACAGAGATGGTGGCAAAATCGTAACATAACTAGCATATAACATAATTGGTACCAGGTAGGTTTTGATTAAATCAATCCTTCCCCTAAAGGTCAACTTCCAACCTTTCCAGCAAGCTACTTTGGTGCTGACATCTTGTAGTTTGCACTCAAAATTTCGTAGGCTGTAATCGCCTGGTCCAAATTTGATGCCAAGTATCTTAATTTCATCCTGAGGCACGGGAAAGGAACTGGGAAGTACAAAGGACTCTCCAACTTTTCCCATCCAGAAGGTTTCACACTTGTCCGGATTGATTTTCGAACCAGATGCCAATGAGTACCGGGCAATCTCTTCAGCAACCACCAACGACTCCTCTGCTTTCGAGATCACTACGGTAACATCATCAGCATAGGCCACTACCTTTATAGGCGAGACACCAGCGATGCCCACAGAAACCCCACTGAGCATGCCACCCTCTAACCTTCTCACAAAGGGGTCGATGGCGAATACATACAGTAGAGAACTCAAAGGACAACCCTAGCGGACCCCCGGGCTCACCTCGAAAGGTTGGCCAACCCATCTGTTAATGAGCATGAAACTTTCAGCCTCTTTATACAAAGTTTGTAACCAATTGACAAAACCACCTTGCAAACCATATACACCAAGCAGCCGCCATAGGTACTCGTGATTGACCCTATCAAAAGCCTTGGACTGGTCCAACGCTAGTAGGTACTTTCCCCAACCTTCAGCTCTGCACTTTTCCAGGACTTCCCGGACAGCTAACAGTGCTGAGAGTGTACTTCTACCGGAAACGGAACAGTACTGATGGCAGGAAAGTATATCTGTTACCTGGGACAAACGCCAGAACAAAATTTTTGCCAAGATCTTTCTGTCGACGCTGAGAAGGCTGATGGGATGCCAGTTCTCAATCATCTCAGGATCACGACCTTTTGACAACAGAATCACAGCAGATTGTCTCATGGAGGGCGGTAACCGGCCCTCAGCAAGACAGTCATTAAAAGCACCAGCCAATTTAGGGGCCAAGATAGACATAAAAGCCTTATAAAATTCGGCCGTCAGTCCATCTGGACCCGGAGTCTTTTTGGGTGCAATGGCTCTCTCGACTTCTTCTACAGTGATTTCTGTCGTCAAATCTATGGTAGATATATCAATATCGCCCAGACCAGGAATGGAGGCCAAGAAGTCTTCCATTCTTGTTTGATCAAGTGATTTCTTCTCAAGCAGATTAGCGTAAAAATCTCTAGTGATGGACAAGATCTCCGACCTGGACTTTGCCAGAGACCCCGAACCATCCCTGAAACCACGGACCGTTTTAAGTGCTGAACTTTGTTTGAAACTCTGGTAAGGGTCAGGCGAGTGGTATTTTCCATGATCCCTCTCCAGAGTCAAAGAAGCCAGCCGGTCATACTGCTTCTGCTTGAGGCGAAGTTTGATCTCAGAGATCTCCCCCAGATCCCCGCCTTCAGAAACAAGAATGTTTAACTCCTCCCTTAATTGTTGGTAAGCAACATTTTTATCAATGCTTCTTCGGATTGCTAGACCCTTGAAAAATCTGGCAACACGTTTTTTGACCTCTTCCCACCACTCAGACCTATTGTTGAAACAGTCCAGAATGGTAACCTGTGCCTGAAAAAACTCCTCAAAGGATTGTCTTACCTCAGCTTCCAGTAGCAGGGACGAATTCTTTCTCCAGATACCCCTACCTCTGGGAGGAGCATCCGAAGCATTCAAACACACCGATAGAATAAGGTGATCCGAGAACTCCACCGCCAACAAATTGGGAGTTGAAGTGATTAGGCTTTCTGAAACAAAAAATCTATCTATTCTAGACCTACTATATCCTCTATAAAAAGTGAAACCTGTGAGATCCGGTGAATGTCGAATGTGCACATCCACCAGATCAGCTTCCCTAACTAATCTATCTAAGTACCTACCATCTACGCCTATTCGGACCTGGGTACTTGCCCTGTCCTTGGCCCTAGTGACGGTGTTAAAATCACCACCCAGGATCACCGGATAGGCGGAAAAAAAGAATGGCCTGATCTGTGTGAAAAGGTTCTCCCTCACCCCCTCAGCCCCGGGGCTGGCATAGGTGTTGATAAGCCTGAGGTTTTGCCCTCCCACACAGACATCTAGGATCAGACACCTTCCCATTTCAACCTCAATTACTCGCCGGCACGTTACCATGTCAGTTCTAAAAAGAACCGCCACACCACTACCAGGCTCTCCCGCAAGAGACCAAAAACTCTGACCAGCCAACCAGTCCCTCTCAGCTAACCAAATGTCAGCCATCGAGGTGAGCCTGGTCTCCTGCAGGAAAAAGATGTCAGCCTCCAGGCTGGCCAGAATTGAAAATGCCAACTTTCGAGCTCTGGGGGTTTTGATGCTGATCGTTGCCAACATTAGTGGTGGGGGAACCGCCATCAGAATAATTTAAGGCTTCCCTTTGTGCTTCTTTAAACAAAGACAAAAAAGAAAAAAGCAAAGGACAACGTTAACAAAAAAGAAAAACATAAACACAAAATACAGTACCTCCTCAAACAGAGGCGGTTTCGCCAATTACCATGTCCTCTTCCTCAGAGGAGAGAGGACCCTTAGACAAAATGTCGAATCTGTTGGTCATTTTGACCTCCTGCCTTTTTTGCACTAAGGCCTCCCAATTTTTCCAAGTGGAGGTTCTTTCACCAGGGGAACTTCCCCCAGGTTTCCTCCTTTTCTTCCTGGTTTTTAACCTGTCCTCCAAGTATCCCCTTTCCTCTGGTGACAGGTGCTCTCTGCCACGTGGTGACAAAGAGACACCCGTAAAACCCGGAAAAGGTGTATGCGGGGACACAGAAGGGGAAACAGGTTCTGTCTTATCAGAAATGGATAGGGAAGGGGGAAGGGAGGGTACTGGGATCGTCAGAAAGGGGGGGGGGGATTAATGTTATCAGAGGGAGGAGGGGGGGAGGAGGAGAAACCGGTTTGGAAGGAGGAGGAGGGGAAAAAGGGTAAGGAGTAGAAGGAGGAAGAAGTTTTGTTGTAGAGGCAGTAGAGGAAGGTTTAGGACCTCCCATGCCTCTTTTAGACCTTGGAGGTCTAATACGTTGCGGTTTGGGAGAAGAGCCCTCCCCACCTTGAACAGCATCCCGGATGCGACTCGATCACCTAAGTCCAGCCTGTTCTGTAGAGGCCATGCCAATCCTAAACGGAACAGGGGAAACAGTGGAAGGAACAACGGAGGAAGGGGTCACAAGAGACTCAGACACACTAGGAGCTGGATCAGACTGTACAGAAACATTGGGGATTGGCAGCGGGACAGCCTAGTTCCCCTCGTCCATCTGGACCAGCATGGCTCTCTTAAGATCCACAGGCATAGCTGCCCAGGAGGTCGGGCATTCCGTATATGGATGTCCAAACTCAAAACAAAAATTGCATTTAATGCACTTACAACTGCTTCAGGAATGCCAGAACTCCTGGCACTTACTGATTTGCGATAGCCCGACTCGCTGGAATTCGACCCTCCTGATGTTCGACCGCCTGCTACAACAGGAGAAAGCCGTCAAACAGTATCTCTACAACTACAGTCAAAGGACACAGTCTGGGGAGATGGGGATGTTTTGGCCAAAGTACTGGACACTCATGCGAAATGCCTGCAGGCTCATGTGGCCATTTGAGGAGGTGACAAACATGGTGAGTCGCAGTGAAGGCGACATCAGCGACTTGATCCCGTATGCCTTCTTCCTAGAGCGTGCCGTGTGTAGTGTGGTGGATCAAGCTGTGGATGAGCGTGAACAGGAACAGTTACAGGAGGAAGCGTTGTTGGATCAATTCTCATCAGAACTAGATGTTTCCTCAACATCTGCGGCAGCACAGAGTGGGGAGGAGGAGGAGGAAGAGTCATGTGGGTAAGAGGAGTCAGATGATGAGGAAGGTATTGTTTTGTTTTTTTTGAGGAGGAGGCAGCAGAAGAACAACCGCAGCAGGCGTCGCAGAGGGCTTGTGCTGCTCAATGCTCCTGTGGTATTCATGGCTGGGGGGAGGAGGAGAACTTACCTGACATCACTGAGGTAGAGATGGCCCGAACGGTTCGCTGGAAAACGGTTCCCGGAGAACTTCCGGCGTTCGTGATCGCTGAGAACCGCAAACTTTTCCGGAACTTCAATTCACCCCCATAGTACATCATTAGGTTCAACTTTGACCCTCTACATCACAGTCAGCAGGCACATTTTAGCCAATCAGGCTACACTCCCTCCTGGAGGCCCCCTCCCCCTTATAAAATGCAGGCAGCGTCAGGCATTGGACTCACTCGTGTGCCTGCAGTAATTAGAGAATGGGGAGCTGCTGCAGACTCTCATAGGGAAAACTTAGTTAGGCTTGTTAGCTTGCTCCTTGCTGATTCTTATTGCTAAAAAAGCACTCCTCAACAGCTCTTTTGAGAGCTAATCTTGTTCTTGTGATCTATTTTTTTTTTGTGGCCCACTTGCATTATATTTATATACAGCCCTGTCAGTCAGTCACAGCTGTCCTTTGGCCCCTTAATTCCTACTGTGCCACTGCCAGGCCCAGCACATTCATTGACTACCTGTGTGTGTGACAGGCAGCTGCACATTTGTAATCCCAATCACTGCACCTGTTCACTTTTTAGTCCACCTACCTACGTACCTATGTGAGTGCACGCATTGTTAATACCACCAGTCATTGCACCTGTTCACGATACATGTGTGTGACAGGTGCACATTTGTAATACCCAGCAGCACTGCATATACCTACCTACCTGTTGTTCAGTGCACCCACCTACCCACGTGAGTGCACGCAGTGAGATATTTAATACCACCAGTCACTGTACCTGTTCACGGTACGTGTGTGTGACAGGTGCACATTTGTAATACCCAGCAGCACTGCATATACTTACCTGTTGTTCAGTGCACCCACCTACCTACGTGAGTTTACGCAGTGTGCTATTTAATACCACCTGTGACTGTATTTGTTCACGGTACGTGTGTGTGACAGATGCACATTTGTATTACCCATCACTGCATATACCTACCTGTTGTTCAGTGCACATACCTACCTAGGTGAGCGCATGCAGTGTGCTATTTCATACCACCAGTCACTGCATACCTGTTCGCTGCACCTGTGTGACTGCACACTGTATTAGCCAAGTCAGTGCATACCTTTCACTTCATACCCCCCAAAATGGACAAAACAAGAGGCAGGCCACCTGGCAGGTCTGTTTGAGGTCGCGCTGTCGTGATTTCTGTGCGGCTCTCGACCAAAGTACAGTGTTCAGAAGAAGGCACGTGCCATCAACACCCAATATTGTCAGGACGTAGTTGACTATTCAACACAGAACACCTCATCTTCCTCAGCTTCCGCACGGAAGCGTGGCATATCTTCCTCCTCCTGCTCTGATTCTGCCACCCCACTTAACACTCTGTTGGCAGCCATCACGAAAGTGCCATCATCCCAGGGCTCAGCTGTGTGGAAATTTTTTTGTGTGTCTGCCTCAGATGAGAGCAATGCCATCTGTACTCTCTGCCACCAAAAATTGAGCCGTGGAAAGACCAAGACCTGCGTAGGGACAACTACCTTACGAAGGCACATGATTACAAAGCACAAACTGCAATAGGATGACCACCTGAGGAAAAGCAGCACACAAAAGCAAAGCCACACACCGCAGTGGAAGATACCAGGCTGCAATTATTTCTCAAAAAAAGGCGATACCTAAACTGTACCGTGATGTTGAAAGGCAAGTGGTGACATCTCTGGCACACAGCGTTGGGTCAAGGGTCCATTTGACCATGGATGCCTGGTCTGCAAAACACGCTCGGGCCTGCCCATAGACTAAGATACACACAGTATCTCTGCCTGCACACCGTGTGACTGCCTGCCCCAAGACTAAGTCGGTCCCCACACAGCATCTCTGCCTGCAGGCCGCTTGACTGCCTTCTCCGCCACCACCAACTGGGTCCACCAGGACTCCAGGCGGATTCCTGAATTTTTAAGGCCGTTGCTAGCAGTGGCCGTTATAATAATTTTTCTGGTGCGTGTACATGCCTGCCTAATTTTTCTGGCTGCACTGCAGCTGCAACAACAAAACAAAAGGCATGTACATGTGCCAATTCCCCTTCGTGATCATTACCTTGCGAAGGGGCTTGCGTATCACAATGAAGCAATGACTGCCGGCTATATGGGTGTCTTGGGGGGGGGGGGCACACCCACGATAATAAGGTCATTGCTTCATTGTGGACAGACCAAATTTGATCAGCTGAACAGTCACTGTTCTGTCATTCAGCTACCTCAGCCCGGCGACCATATGGGCATGAAAGCCGCCATCACCTGCACTCTCGTCATGGGGCGCACCAGTCCAGCATGGCCGTCACTACACAAACAGCTGTTTGCAGTCACTGCATACCTTTCACTGAATCTTTGACTGCACATTGTATTATACCTGGCAGTCAGTCAGTGCATACCTTTCACTTGAATGGATGGCAGACTTACCCTCCATAACAGATTCTCATTAAAGGATTTAAAGTTGATTGAAGGGGCTTGCGTTTCACAATGTAGCAATGACCGCCGGCTATATGGGTGTCTTGGGGGGGACACACACCCAAGATAATAAGGTTGTTGCTTCATTGTGGACAGACCAAATTTGATCAGCTGGACAGTCACTGTTGTTCTATCATTGAGCTACCACATCCCGGCGACCATATGGGCTTGAAAACCGCCACGGCCTGCACTCTCGCCTTGGTGCGCACCAGTCCAGCACGGCTGTCACTACACAAACAGCTTGTTTGCGGTGAGTTACACAGTGAGTTTGGTGTGTCCATTTCAAGCAGTACTCTAATTACACTCCCTGATTGATGTATACACATGCAAGATGTTTTAAAGCACTTTAGGCCTCCAATTTAGCATGCAATGTCATTTCTGCCCTTAAAACGCTGCTTTGCGTCAAATCCAGATTTTTCCCCGGGACTTTTGGCGTCTATCCCACCCATCCATGAAAGAACTCAGATGTTAGACCCATTGAAACATCTTTTCCATCACTATTGTGGCCAGCATCAGGGATGCTCATCCGGATCCGGATATCCGGGTAACATGGATATCCGACCTTTTTTTTTAGCTATCCGATTCAGATTCGGATTCCGGATTTTTTTTCAAAAAAGCTATCTGCGGATATTTGGTCACATAACGCGGATATCCGAGGATATTGCGAATATCCGGATCCAAAATACTGTAACTAAGGAGATGACATCCTGGAGCCAATCAGAGGGCTCCCAGCAGAAGCCCTAGCAACCAATCACAGAGGGAAACCCTGGCCAGCTCCACCTGACCTCATTGAGCCAATCAGAGGGCTCCCAGCCTAAGCCCTGGTACCCAATCACAGAAAGGAACACTGGCCAGTCCCCCTGTATAATAAGGAGGGCTGCCATGATGAGACATATCGTCCCTTGCTTGAATGCTCACTGAGAGACATGCTCCAGTGCTGCTGGCCTAGCAAGGGCTGTACACAGTTATAAACCTAAAGCTGTTCAGTGATTAACCCCTTCCTTATCACTACACTATTGTTAAATCGTTAATTAGCTTGATTGATTTCATTGTGTGACAGTCAGAGTGTGTGCTCCAGTGCTGCTGGCCTAGCAAGGGCTGTGCACACAGTGATAAGCTGTTTAATGATTAACCTCTTCACTATCACTACACTATTGTTATATTGTTAATTAGATTGATTTCATAGTGTGACAGTCAGAGTGTGTGCTCCTCCAGTGCTGCTGCAGCTGCTATGTGTCTGTGTGTGTGCTGTGCACAGACCAGGCCAGCTACTGCCTGCTGGCCAGCTATCAGCCTTAGCTAGCTACAGTATAGGTTAGGGATTAGGGGATAGGATTACTGTGTTATTGTGTAGTTAGTATAAGGAAACGCGGAAAGGCCGCTGTCTCTCGAGGTGAGGCGGCTGTTTCCGCGTCCAGCATGGCGTCACAACGCGGAAAAAACGCCGCATGCCGCATAGGCAGTGCGGTGGAATCCGCATTGGTAACGGCGGAATTCGCATCAGAGGCGGCCCCCGCACTAGATACATTGCATGACAGTACTGGTGTGGCTGGGACTGATAGTCCACCAAGATTCAGACTTACACGCGCGCGAGCACAGAGGCAGAGTTTAAATAGCAGTTAGAAGGGAGTCGGCTGACCAGCTGGGTCAGCTGACAAATTCCACTGCTCTCATTGGACCAGCAATTAGGGAGGTTTGGAAAGGTCCTAGAGTATATATACTGCTGGTTGTTCACTTGCTCTTTGTCTAGCGTGCGATCACATATGTGGGAGCACCCAGATCCGTAGTCAGATCCGCAAGTGTGCCGGGACCAGCTGGAGCTGTAATCCTACACTTAGCTAGATTCTGTTGATAGCTAAAGTACTAGTTTGATTGTGATTATCTGTTATGACTTTTGCCTGCCTTGACTATCCTCCTGAACTCTGATCTTGCACCTCGATATTTCTGATACTCTGTTGCCGAACCCCGGCTCGTTCCTTGACTCTGCTTCTGCCTCCTGATTTTGTACCCCGATATCTCTGATACCCCGTTGCTGAACCCTGCTTGTACTTTGACTCCGCCTTTGCCTTCTGATCTTGTACTTTATCTGTCCGTGTGTGTACGACCTGGCTTGTCTGACCTCGAGAACCGACCTTACTGTTAGAGGCGGTTCCTCGCTCTGTTAGTGATCCTTCCTCCTGAAGGTTACTTTCAGTCTGTCCTTCCTACTGTCAGTCTGACTCCTCCCGTCTTGGAGAGCTCAGGTCTGCGGAAGGAATCTGTGCAGTACTCCTTGCTGCACTGAGGCCTAGTCCTCAAAGTGTTACTGTTACACCAAACACTACACTCTACTCAGGTGAACAGAGGTTAGCTAGTATATCGGATTATCAGTGATACTGCAGATCACGTATAATCTGGTATACATCTGTATTCCCAGTGATTCTGCAGATCACTGGTAATCAGATCCTCTCTGTGCTTCACCGATCGTTACAGAACGCCAGACCAAAATACAAAATGGACGCAAACACTGATCGTCTGGGTGTGCTTGCCACTTCGGTGGATAGACTCCATCAAGCACTGGGCCAGCACAAAGCCTTGATTGACGCCCTTTCAGGCTCCGTGCGAACCCTCCAGACGTCAGTTGATTCAGTGCGATCCCCTCCTAGTGATGACATACGTATGCCTGTACCTGATAAATTTTCCGGCCACAAGTCTGACTTCCGGAATTTCAGGAGTAGAGTGTTGTCATACTTTGAGTTAAGACCCCGATCCTCGGGGACTGAGACCCAACGGGTCATTTTTATTAAAACACTGTTAACTGGGGATTCCCAATCCTGGGCATACAACCTGTCTCCCACAGATACAGCTCTGACCTCAGTAGAGGAATTTTTTAAGGCTATGGCCGTGATATACGACGACCCTGACCTTGCGGCAACTTCTGAGCGGAAGCTCAAACTTTTGCGGCAAGGCAGAGGGTCAGTCGAGGATTACGCGGCAGAATTTCGTAGGTGGTCTGTTACCACCAGATTTGACAATTTTGCTTTGATGGATTATTTTCTGTCTGGGTTGTCGGAGGAGGTCTCTGACTTGATGTTAACCTTACCCGAGCCCAAGACAGTCGATGAGGCCATATCATCGGCCATCCGAGTCGATCGTCGACTACGTCATCAGAGGCAGACTAGGGGCAGTCACCGGGTCAGGGTGACTTCGTATGTGGCACCTTCTGCTACACCCTCAGTAATGGCATCTCCGCCTGTGTCACCCTCTCCGGCCTTACCTCCACCCGAACCAATGCAAATTGGTCGATCTAAACTGACCCAGGTGGAACGTAGGCGGAGAATAACAGAACAACTGTGCCTGTATTGTGCAGAAGCAGGGCATATGGTGCGAAACTGCCCTAACAAGTCGGGAAACGGGTCTGCCTAGGAGTAGTGGGGGGTGACACCCTAGGCACATCATTCTCACCCCAAAAAGAGAAGAAGTTACTTCTCCCCTGTACTATTACATGGGATAATAAGTCTGAAGCCACTGAGGCTTTTATTGATTCCGGCTCAGCGGCCAATTTTATAAACCTTGAATTTGCTCAGGAGTTGGGTATTCCTCTCACTCCAGTAAGTCCCCCCATTCAGGTCACGGCAGTAGACGATTCCCCTCTGCAACGGGATCGTCCCCTGTCACAGACTCCGCAGGTGAAGGTCACGATAGGGGTACTGCATGGGGAACAACTACAGTTTTTCGTTTTACATATGTCAACCTCCACTATTATCCTAGGCATGCCTTGGTTACAAGCCCACTCTCCACAAATCGACTGGGCTACGGGCCAGGTAACCAGATGGTCCGATCATTGTCATCAGCAGTGTCTGGGGAAGGTGACATTGGGTCAGACCAAGGTTTACGTGGAGGATGTTCCCGAGGTATATTCCGATTTTTCTGATGTTTTTTGTCCCAAGTCTGCTGATCAATTACCTCCTCATCGCCCGTTCGATTGCCCCATTGATCTCCGTACTGGTTGTATGCCCCCTAGGGGTCACCTGTATAACTTGTCCGGTCCCGAGAAGTTGGCTATGCAGGAATACATTCGTGACAACTTGGCCAAGGGGTTTATTCGGCCCTCTCGGTCACCTGCTGGGGCCGGTTTCTTTTTCGTTAAGAAGAAAGACGGGGGTCTTCGACCTTGTATCGATTACCGAGGTCTCAATAAAATCACGGTGAAGAATCGCTATCCGTTACCATTGATAGACGACTTATTCACGCAGGTCACTACTGCTAAGATCTTTTCTAAGTTAGATCTGAGGGGGGCATACAACCTAATCCGCATTAGAAGGGGCGATGAATGGAAGACGGCCTTTAACACACCCGACGGGCATTACGAGTACTTAGTGATGCCCTTCGGGTTGTGCAATGCGCCAGCCGTCTTCCAGGAACTAATCAATGAGGTATTCCGGGAGGTATTGGGTAAATTCGTACTGGTATACCTCGATGATATACTCATTTACTCCAATAACCTCTCCGAACACAGGGTCCACGTGAAATTTGTCCTAAACAAATTAAGACAGAATAGGCTCTACGCTAAGGTGGAAAAGTGTATATTTGAAGTGACCACGGTCACGTTTCTGGGATACGTAATTTCCACCTCGGGCCTCTCAATGGATCCTGCCAAGGTCACAGCCGTGTTGGAGTGGCCACAGCCAGTGGGGTTGAAGGCCCTGCAGAGATTTTTAGGGTTCGCGAACTATTACAGGAGGTTCATTAAGGGATACTCCACGTTAGTTGCCCCCCTTACCAGTCTCACGAAAAAAGGGGCGGATACCAACCACTGGTCTCCTGAAGCCGTGGCGGCATTTGCTCTATTGAAAAAATTATTTTGCTCAGCACCAATTTTGAGGCATGTTGACACGTCCTTTCCCTTCATTGTGGAGGTTGATGCCTCAGAAGTTGGGGTGGGGGCGGTGCTGTCTCAACGGTCTGGGTTGCAGGGCAGATTACACCCATGTGCTTATTTTTCCCGCAGGTTTTCACCTGCAGAAAAAAATTATGATATAGGCAACCGGGAACTTCTGGCTATTAAGTTGGCATTTGAGGAGTGGCGCCACTGGTTAGAGGGGGCAGAGCACACGATCACTGTTTACACTGACCACAAGAACTTGGAATACATCGAGGGGGCTAAGAGGCTGAGTCCCCGTCAGGCCCGGTGGTCCTTATTTTTTACGAGGTTCAGGTTCATAATCACGTACACTCCAGGCAGCAAAAACGTCAAAGCAGATGCCCTCTCCAGGTGTTTTGAACCTGAGACAGCACAGCCCCCCGCTCCTGAATCCATCATCCCGCAGAAACTGGTGTTAGCCGCCACGGAGACTTGGGAGGATTGGACAGAGATTTTGGGTCCCTTTCAGCGGGATGTTCCTGAGGGGAAACCCGAAGGGGTCTTGTTTATCCCACTGCCATTCCGGTTACAAGTTCTGCAACTCTTTCACACCCAAATTCTCCCCTTTTCCAGTTGTCTCGTCCCCATTTCCTGCACTGGAGGATTGGCAGAGGTCACTCAGGGACAATTGGGGAATTGTTAAGGGGAATTTGCAGAAGGCGTTCCAGAGTCAGAAGGGTCAAGCAGATAAGAGACGGTCCGTGGAATGGAAGTTTCAGCCAGGGGATCTAGTCTGGGTGTCCACACGTCACTTGACCCTGAAGCAGCCATCTGCCAAACTGGGTCCCAGGTTTGTGGGCCCATTTTCCGTGACCAAAAAGATTAACAATGTTACGTATACCATTGACCTTCCCACCAGCATGCGGGGGGTGAAGTCCTTCCACGTGTCCCTTCTTAAACCTGCAGTCCAGGTGGGTCCTACTCCTCCTCCTCCCGTATTGGTAGATACCCAACCCGAATATGAAGTGGAAAAAATATTAGATGCTCGCAAGGTACAAAACTCGGTACAGTACCTCGTACATTGGAAAGGGTATGGCATCGAGGAGAGGCAATGGGTACCTGGGAATCGTATGCATGCGGATGAGTTGGTGAGGGAGTTTCATGCCTTACACCCTGAGAAACCTGGTGGGAGTTGTCCGGAGTCCACTCCTCGGGGGGGGGTACTATAAGGAAACGCAAAAAGGCCGCTGTCTCTCGAGGTGAGGCGGCCGTTTCCGCGTCCAGCATGGCGTCACAACGCGGAAAAAACGCCGCATGCCGCATAGGCAGTGCGGTGGAATCCGCATTGGTAACGGCGGAATCCGCATCAGAGGCGGCCCCCGCACTAGATACATTGCATGACAGTACTGGTGTGGCTGGGACTGATAGTCCACCAAGATTCAGACTTACACGCGCGCGAGCACAGAGGCAGAGTTTAAATAGCAGTTAGAAGGAAGTCGGCTGACCAGCTGGGTCAGCTGACAAATTCCACTGCTCTCATTGGACCAGCAATTAGGGAGGTCCTGGAAAGGTCCTAGAGTATATATACTGCTGGTTGTTCACTTGCTCTTTGTCTGGCGTGCGATCACATATGTGGGAGCACCCAGATCCGTAGTCAGATCCGCAAGTGTGCCGGGACCAGCTGGAGCTGTAATCCTACACTTAGCTAGATTCTGTTGATAGCTAAAGTACTAGTTTGATTGTGATTATCTGTTATGACTTTTGCCTGCCTTGACTATCCTCCTGAACTCTGATCTTGCACCTCGATATTTCTGATACTCTGTTGCCGAACCCCGGCTCGTTCCTTGACTCTGCTTCTGCCTCCTGATTTTGTACCCCGATATCTCTGATACCCCGTTGCTGAACCCTGCTTGTACTTTGACTCCGCCTTTGCCTTCTGATCTTGTACTTTATCTGTCCGTGTGTGTACGACCTGGCTTGTCTGACCTCGAGAACCGACCTTACTGTTAGAGGCGGTTCCTCGCTCTGTTAGTGATCCTTCCTCCTGAAGGTTACTTTCAGTCTGTCCTTCCTACTGTCAGTCTGACTCCTCCCGTCTTGGAGAGCTCAGGTCTGCGGAAGGAATCTGTGCAGTACTCCTTGCTGCACTGAGGCCTAGTCCTCAAAGTGTTACTGTTACACCAAACACTACACTCTACTCAGGTGAACAGAGGTTAGCTAGTATATCGGATTATCAGTGATACTGCAGATCACGTATAATCTGGTATACATCTGTATTCCTAGTGATTCTGCAGATCACTGGTAATCAGATCCTCTCTGTGCTTCACCGATCGTTACAGTTAGTACTGTAGTACTGCAGTCAGTGCTAGTAGTTGTTAGAGTAGTAGTACTACTTTGTTAGCTTTTTTACAGAACTGCTGTGCTGTGAGCAGTGCCAGTGTGACAGTTAGTGTGCACTAGTTTCTTCTCCTCTGCTGTCTGACTGTCACTCGGCACTTGGCATGTGTCACTTGGCACGTGGCACTTTGCACGTGTCACGTGTGATGTGTCACGTGGCACTTGTCACATGTCACTTGGCACTTGTCACGTGGCACTTGGCATGTGCCACGTGGCACTTGGCATGTGGCACTTGACACGTGCCAAGTGACACGTGCCAAGTGCCATGAGACACATGCCAAGTGCCATGAGACACATGCCAAGTGAAACATGCCAAGTGCCACGTGACACCTGCCAAGTGACATGTGCCAAGTGCCACGTGCCAAGTGCCACATGCCAAGTTGGCACGTGCCAAATGCCACGTGGCACGTGCCAAGTGACACGTGGCACGTGCCAAGTGACACGTGCCACGTCCGGCATGCTCCTGGCACACGTTACACCTGCTGCTGCTGCTGCATTGCCCTGCTCCTACTGCCTGTGCAATTGCTGCATAATTTTTTGGAGGTGTCTTGGCTGAAAACTATCATGTCCCAGTTGTGCAGTTGGACTTTGGACACAAAGTGGGCTGCACGACCGCTGTCTGGAACCTAGGCCTGATGTTAATTGACAGCCATTTTTTTTTGGGGGGGGGGGATTTTAAGTCCCCACATCATCAATTAGTGTTCCCCTTTAAAAAATAATGATGCTACATGCCTCATTTACCCTAAAAGACGTTTTTAAAGCAATTTAAAGGCCACTTCCGGTTTTTCTATCCGGATATCCGAATTTGCCCGGATATTCCGGATACTGGGGGCGGATATCCGATTCGGATCGGATACCCAAAAGTTCAAATTCGGATATCCGGATCCAGGTCAATCCGGATTTTGAAAAGGGGTATCCGAGCACCCCTGGCCAGCATAAATGTTTACAAAGTGGCGGACATGTTACCAACTCGCCTGAAGGCAGAAAGGATGCTGCACATGCAGAACAAGCAGGCAACTATGCTTTACAGTGCGTTTAAGTGTCACAGCACAACAGAATAAAGGTACCACTGCCAGTAAACCTTCTCCCATGTCCACGCAGGCAAGGACAGGATGCTCTAGCGATCTCATGGTGATGTCGGACATTTTATAGTCCAACGTCTCACCTTAGCGCTTCCGGATCCACCCTCCACCTAATGCTTCGACCAGCAGGTAGCCGACTACCTGGCCTTAAGCGTGGATGTAGACACGATGAGCAGCGATGAACCCTTGGACTACTGGGTGCGCAGGATTGACCTGTGGTCAGAGCTGTCACAATTTTCCATCCAATTTCTGTCTTGCCCTGCCTCAAGCGTCCTGTCAGAAAGGACCTTCAGTGCAGCTGGAGGCATTGTCACTGAGAAGAGAAGTCGCCTAGGTCACAAAAGTGTTCAGTACCTCACCTTTATCAAAATGAATGAGGCATGGATCCCGGAGGGTTACTGCCCGCCCGAAGACTGAGTCAGTCCCCACACACAGCATCTCTGCCTGCACGCCGTGTGACTGGTTGCCTGCCCCAAGACTAAGTTGGGCCCCACACAGCATCTCTGCCTGCAGGCCGCTTGACTGCCACCACCAACAGTGTCCACCAGGATTCCAGGCTGCTAGCAGCGGCCGCTATAATAGTTTTTCTGGTGCCTCTACATTCCTGCCTAATTTTTCTGGCTGCACTGCAGCTGCAACAACAAAACAAAAGGCATGTACATGTGTCAATTCCCCTTCGTGATCATCACCTTGCCACGGTGAAGGGGCTTGCGTATCACAATGAAGCAATGACCGACGGCTATATGAGTGTGTTGGGGTTGGGGGCTAGAGTTGGGCCGAACCTCCGATTTTAGGTTCGCGAACCGGGTCCGCGAACTTCCGCGGAACGTTCGGTTCGCGGAAAAGTTTGCGAACCGCAATAGACTTCAATGGGGAGGCGAACTTTGGAAAAAAAAATTCTGCTGGCCACAAAAGTGATGGAAAAGATGTTTCAAGGGGTCTAACACCTGGAGGGGGGCATGGCGGAGTGGGATACACGCCAAAAGTCCCCGGGAAAAATCTGGATTTGACGCAAAGCAGCGTTTTAAGGGCAGAAATCACATTGAATGCTAAATGACAGGCCTAAAGTGCTTTAAAACATCTTGCATGTGTATACATCAATCAGGTAGTGTAATTAAGGTACTGCTTCACACTGACACACCAAACTTACCGTGTAACGCACCGCAAACAGCTGTTTGTGTAGTGACGGCCGTGCTGGACTGGTGCGCACCATGGCGAGAGTGCAGCTTTTGGTGGCTTTACAGCCCATATGGTCGCCTGGCTGATGTAGCTGAATGACAGAACAGTGACTGTCCAGCTGATCAAATTTGGTCTGACCACAATGAAGCAACGACCTTATTATCTTTTGTGTGCCCCCAGAGACACTCATCTAGGCGCCGGTCATTGCTTCATTGTGATACGCAAGCCCCTTCACCACGGCAAGGTAATGATCACGAAGGGGAATGGGCGCATGTACATGCCTTTTCTTTTGTTGTTGCAGCTGCCCGCAGTGCAGCCAGAAAAATTAGGCAGTCATGTACACGCACCAGAAAAATTATTACAGCGGCCGCTGCTAGCAGCGGCCGAAAAAATTCAGCAATCCGCCTGGAGTCCCGGACCCTGTTGGTGGTGGCGGAGAAGGTAGTCAAGCGGCCTGCAGGCAGACATGCTGTGTGGAGGGACTGGGAGCGACTTAATCTTCTTGGGGCAGGCCAGGCAGCCAGTCACACGGCGTGCAGGCAGAGATGCTGTGTGTGCGGGGACTGACTTAGTCTTGGGGCGGGCAGCAGCCCTCCGGGATCCATGCCTCATTCATTTTGATAAAGGTGAGATACTTAACACTTTTGTGACTTAGGCGACTTCTCTTCTCAGTGACAATGCCTCCAGCTGCGCTGAAGGTCCTTTCTGACAGGACGCTTGCGGCAGGGCAGGAGAGAAGTTGGATGGCAAATTGGGACAGCTCTGGCCACAGGTCAAGCCTGCGCACCCAGTAGTTCAAGGGTTCCTCATCGCTGTTCACAGCAGTGTCTACATCCACACTTAAGGCCAGGTAGTCGGCTACCTGCCGTTCCAGGCGTTGGTGGAGGGTGGATCCGGAAGGGCTACGGCGAGGCGTTCGACTAAAGAACGTCCGCATGTCCGACATCACCATGAGATCGCTGGAGCATCCTGTCTTTGACTGCATAGACACGGGAGGAGGATTAGTGGCAGTGGTACCTTGCTGGCGTTGTGCTGTCACATCACCCTTAAAGGCATTGTAAAGCATAGTTGACAGCTGGTTCTGCATGTGCTGCATCCTTTCCACCTTCAGGTGAGTTGGTAACAGGTCCGCCACTTTGTGCCTGTACCGAGGGTCTAGTAGTGTGGCCACCCAGTACAGCTCATTCCCCTTGAGGTTTTTTATACGGGGGTCCCTCAACAGGCAGGACAGCATAAAAGACGACATCTGCACAAAGTCGGATCCAGTACCCTCCATCTCCTCTTGCTCTTCCTCAGTGACGTCACGTAAGTCAACCTCCTCCCCCCAGCCGCGAACAATACCACGAGAAGGTTGAGCAGCACAAGCCCCCTGCGACGCCTGCTGCGGTTGTTCTCCTGCCGCCGTCCCCTCCTCCTCCTCCTCCCCCAAAGAAACACCTTGCTCATCATCCTCTGAGTCTGACTCGTCTTCTGCACACGACTTCTCTTCTTCCTCCTCCTCCCCCCTCTGTGCTGCCGCAGGTGTTGAGGAAACAGCTGGGTCTGATGAAAATTGGTCCCATGCCTGTTCCTGCCGTAACGGTTCCTGGTCACGCTCATTCGCAGCTTCATCCGCCACTCTACGCACAGCACGCTCCAAGAAGTAAGCGTAGGGAATTAAGTCGCTGATGGTGCCCTCACTGCGGCTCACCAGGTTGGTCACCTCCTCAAACGGCCGCATGAGCCTGTATGCATTTTTCATCAGTGTCCAGTTGTCGGGCCAGAACATCCCCATCTTCCCAGACTGTTTCATTCTACTGTAGTTGTAGAGGTACTGGGTGACGGCTTTCTTCTGTTCTAGCAGGCGGGAGAACATGAGCAGGGTCGAATTCCAGCGAGTCGGGCTATCGCAAATCAGGCGTCTCACCGGCATGTTGTTTTTCCGCTGAATTTCCACAAAGCGTGCGATGGCTGTGTAAGACCGCCTCAAATGCCCACAGAACTTCCTGGCCTGCTTCAGGACATCCGCTAAGCCAGGGTACTTTGCCACAAATCTTTGAACAACTAGATTCATGACATGTGCCATGCAGGGTATGTGTGTCAGCTTCCCCATATGCAAAGCGGCAAGCAGATTGCTGCCGTTGTCGCACACCACGTTGCCTATCTCCAGGTGGTGCGGGGTCAGCCACTCATCCACCTGTTTCTTAAGAGAAGCCCGGAGAGCTGCTCCAGTGTGACTCTCCGCTTTGAGACAAGACATGTCTAAGATGGCGTGACACCGTCATACCTGGCATGCAGCATAGGCCCTGCGGAGCTGGGGCTGTGTAGCTGGAGAGGAGAACTGCCACTCAGCCAAGGAGGAGGAGGACAGCGAAGAGCATGTAGCAGGAGGAGAGGAGGTGGCAGGAGGCCTGCCTGCAAGCCGTGAAGATGTCACAATTTGGGACGCTGCGCCCTGCTTGCCATCGTTCACCACCAGGTTGACCCAATGGGCTGTGTACGTAATGTAGCGGCCCTGCCCGTGCTTGGCAGACCAGGCATCCGTGGTCAGGTGGACCCTTGACCCAACGCTTTTCGCAAGAGATGACACCACTTGCCTCTCAACTTCACGGTGCAGTTGGGGTATGGCCTTTCTCGAAAAATAAGTGCGGCCTGGCATCTTCCACTGCGGTGTTCCGATGGCCACAAATTTACGGAAGGCCTCAGAGTCCACCAGCCGGTATGGTAACAGCTGGCGAGCTAACAGTTCCGCCACGCCAGCTGTCAGACGCCGGGCAAGGGGGTGACTGGCCGAAATTGGCTTCTTCCGCTCAAACATTTCCTTCACGGACACCTGACTGCTGCTGTGGGCAGAAGAGCAGGAAGCGCTCAAGGGCAGAGGCGGAGTGGAGGAGGGTGCCTGTGAAGGTGGAAGGGAGAAAGCGGCAGAAGCAGATGATGCACCTGAAGGAGGAAGAGGAGAAGGAGGGTGACTTTTCTTTTGTGTGCTGCTGCTGCTTTTGCTCAGGTGGCCATCCCATTGCTGTTTGTGCCTTTTCTCCAGGTGCCTTCGTAAGGCACTTGTCCCTACGTGAGTGTTGGCCTTTCCACGGCTCAATGTTTGTTGGCAGAGCGAACAGATGGCTTTGCTCCGATCTGAGGCACACACAGTAAAAAATTTCCACACCGCTGAGCCACCCTGGGATGTGGGCACTATGGGGACCTCAGCAGCTGATGCTGAAGGGCAAGTTGGCTGGCTGTACATAGGTGGCGATACATGGTGCCGGACACTGCCACCAGCTGTTTCTGACAAAGAGCTGCCCCAGCTTCTTTCAGCAACTTCTCTCCTCCTACTACTCTCTGACTCCCCCTCTGAACTGTCCCCCTCTTCATCTCCTCTATTGGGAACATACAGAGGATCCCTATCATCGTCATCATCGTAATCATCCTGCCCAGCTTCACTTGCCTCAGAAAAATCCAAACATGCACCATCAGTAGGTCTTTCATCCTCCTTACACGTTACATCCATAGTGTTGCCGCGTAACTCAGACATATGAGCTGGTGAAAATTCATCTGGCTGTAACAACAATGGCTGTGCATCAGTGATTTCAACACTAAATAATTCTTGCGAAGTGTCAAATGCAGCGGAAGTGGTGCTAGTAGTAGCGCTGGTGGCTGAGCAAGATGAGGTGTTCTGTGTCGCTAAATACTCAACCACGTCCTGACAATCTTGGGGGGTGATGGGACGTGCCTTCTTCCGAGCACTGTACTGTGGGCCAGGTCCACGCGAAATTACATTTACACGACCTTGCGCAGACCTGCCGGGTGGCCTTCCTCTGGCTCTGGCACTACCTCTTCCCCTACCTGTTTTGTCCATATCGGGTATGCACGGAGTGGTATATCACACTGCGTGCACTCACGTAGGTAGGTGGGTTCACTTAACTGCACAGGTATGCGCATTGATGCGGTGGGTTCACTGAACAGAACAGGTATACAGTGGCCTGTTCACTGAACACAACAGGTATGCAGTGGCGGGTTCACTGAACAGGTATACAGTGGCGGGTTCACTGAACAGAACAGGTATACAGTGGCGGGTTCACTGAACACAACAGGTATGCAGTGGCGGGTTCACTGAACACAACAGGTATACAGTGGCGGGTTCACTGAACACAACAGGTATGCAGTGGCGGGTTCACTGAACAGGTATACAGTGGCGGGTTCACTGAACAGAACAGGTATACAGTGGCGAGTCCACTGAACAGAACAGGTATGCAGTGGCAGGTTCACTGAACACAACAGGTATGCAGTGGCGGGTTCACTGAACAGGTATACAGTGGCGGGTCCACTGAACAGAACAGGTATGCAGTGGCGGGTTCACTGAACACAACAGGTATGCAGTTGCGGGTTCACTGAACAGGTATACAGTGGCGGGTTCACTGAACAGAACAGGTATACAGTGGCGGGTCCACTGAACAGAACAGGTATGCAGTGGCGGGTTCACAGAACAGGTATGCAGTGGCAGGTTCACTGAACACAACAGGTATGCAGTGGCGGGTTCACTGAACAGGTATACAGTGGAGGGTCCACTGAACAGAACAGGTATGCAGTGGCAGGTTCACTGAACACAACAGGTATGCAGTGGCGGGTTCACTGAACAGGTATACAGTGGCGGGTCCACTGAACAGAACAGGTATGCAGTGGCGGGTTCACTGAACACAACAGGTATGCAGTGGTGGGTTCACTGAACAGGTATGCAATGGTGGGTTAACAGAACAGGTATGCAGTGGTGGGTTCACAGAACAGGTATGCAGTGGCAGGTTCACTGAACAGGTATGCAGTGGTGGGTTCACTGAACAGGTATGCAGTGGTGGGTTCACTGAACAGGTATGCAGTGGTGGGTTCACAGTACAGGTATGCAGTGGTGGGTTCACAGAACAGGTATGCAGTGGCGGGTTCACAGAACAGGTATGCAGTGGCAGGTTCACTGAACACAACAGGTATGCAGTGGCGGGTTCACTGAACAGGTATACAGTGGCGGGTCCACTGAACAGAACAGGTATGCAGTGGCGGGTTCACTGAACACAACAGGTATGCAGTGGTGGGTTCACTGAACAGGTATGCAGTGGTGGGTTCACAGAACAGATATGCAGTGGTGGGTTCACAGAACAGGTATGCAGTGGCAGGTTCACTGAACAGGTATGCAGTGGTGGGTTCACTGAACAGGTATGCAGTGGTGGGTTCACTGAACAGGTATGCAGTGGTGGGTTCACAGTACAGGTATGCAGTGGTGGGTTCACAGAACAGGTATGCAGTGGCAGGTTCACTGAACAGGTATGCAGTGGGCTCACTGAACAGAACAGGTATGGTGGGCTCACTGAACAGAACAGGTATGCAGCCAGGAACAAGCTAAGCCTAACTAATCTTTCCCTATGAGAGACAGTCTGCAGCAGCTCGCCCTACTCTCACTAATGCAGGCACACGAGTGACCATAATGGCCGCCGCTGCCTGCCTTATATAAGGGGGGTTAGGCTCCAGGGGCTAGTGTAGCCTAATTGGAGTAGTAGCCTAACTGAGTAGTCAGGGTCGGACTGGGCCACAGTAGTACAGTTTTTTCCCTCGGTGGGCCCTGCCTCCAGGTCTCTGGTGGGCCCCCCCCTCCTTGTCTGACAGAGCTCCAATTGCTGCCTGCAGCGCAAAAATTCTCTTCTCAGTGCTGTAATCACTCATGCTGAGAGCAGTGGCGTAGCTAAGGAGCTGTAGGCCTCGATGCAAATTTTACAATGGGGCCCACCAAGCACTCTATACATAACAATTGATACAACGCACCAAAACCTGCCAATGGCAACTACAGTGTCAGAGGTGCAAGAAGGGGATGGGTAATAGCTTGTTAATGATTACCACTGTCCAAAGTATCTATAGAAGAGATTATTATGAGCAAAGGACCAATAGAGAGGTAATATTGTAGTTGAGGGAGGGCCCTTCGGGGCCCCTTTGGCCCAAGGGCCCTGATGCGGTCGCAACCTCTGCGGTCGCAACCTCTGCAAACTAGGACATTACTTTATATTAAAGGAGGGGACTCTATGCAAAGTTTTGCTGGGCAGCAGTGTCTCTGAATTACAATGCTGCTAAGATCATGTACATTTGGCCCTGTCCATAATACATCATGACCACGCCCACCTTCTGGGGCATGGCCACGCCCCTTTTTTACCGCAATCATGGGATGTGTGGGCCCCAGGTTGAAATTTCTTTGGTGGGCCCCCAGTGTCCCAGTCCGACCCTGTGAGTAGTGGACCAATGAGAAACCTCCCTGGTGCAAGGTGGATTCCCATTGGTCTTTTTCAATCCAATGGGAGCCTAATTCTTCTGCCAGGGCTCCGATCTATATACCGGCGCTTGTTCCCCAAACTGAATGGCAGTGCCAGCAGTGGCAGAGGACCCAAATGGCTGCGCAGGCAGAGACAGATCGCGGCAATGGCGGACCGGATTTACAATGCTGAGTAGTGTGTATATGTTAATGGACACTGAGACGGGGCACTGTATATCCACACAGGATATGCTGTTAATGCACCGTTGTGCATCTGTTTTAGGCCTGGTGCACACCAGAGGAGTTTTTCTGAGCGGTTTGAGTTTTTAAATCTGCTGCTAATGTTATCCTACGTGTCTGTGCACACTGGAGCAATGAGGTTTTGTAAAACAATCCATAGCATTACATTGGGAAGAGCTTTTGAAACCTCTAAAAGCTCTTCCCAATGTAATGCTATGTTTTTTTTTTACAAAACCTCATTGCTCCAGTGTGCACAGACACGTAGGATAACATTAGCAGCAGATTTAAAAACTCAAAACGCTCAGAAAAACTCCTCTGGTGTGCCCCAGGCCATAGTGTGGACCTAGTCTAAATCAATTTACCTACGTTTACAAATACTTTTTAACTATAATTTTTATGTTACAGTATACTGCACTGAGCTTTGCTGAACTGAAGTAATTAAACACTATTTTTTTTTATCACTTGATGTTCAATGAATAGGCTTTAACTAAACAAAGGCTGACCAGCCACAAGAAAAGGTCTTCCAAACATCACTTCCTGGGTGGGTTTCCCCCTGGATTTTGGTTACCTGTGGTGTGTGGTGCTGAAAAATCTATGTGACTGGTATGGCTGAAAGGGTGACCATCACAACACCATAGTAGAAGCAGATCCCTGCAAAGTTTTTCAATTAATTTGAAGAAACTTCAAGGAGCCTAATTGCCTGGAGAAGGCAGTTATTTTTCACATAATTAGTTACCGGAGATAATCTGTGTATAGTAAAGGCGTTTGAAGTTGTAGTAGAAACACATGTGCATATGGAAGGTCCAACCTCTGTTGAGTCATCGTCGTGTCATAGCCCAAACCATGAAGCCCAAACACTTCCAGCAGCTCCATGAAAAGTATGTGAAGGTTCTCATTTATGTGGGTCATGGTATAGCCAAAGCAAAAATTAGGTAGCTCAACTAGGCACATTTTTATGTTCCCGATCTTGTTTTGTTGCTATCACAAGAAACACTGCAATAGTATTTTTAAATTCGCATTAAGAGGGGGCGAATAGTTTCTTATACATTTAAAAAGTGTGGGAAAATTGGCCGGATCTGAAGTGGGTTGTTTACAATGCACCTTCATATCAGTACCAGGCCATTTACTCTTTGAGCAATCTTTAACCACTTTCCCCTTTACTACAGTATATCTACGTCAGCTGTGGCTTCCCCCAAGCCACAGCCACGTAGATAAGCGTTCCTACTTTAAACTGCTGCTGGGAGTGATCAGGCACGCCCCCGTGCACGCCCCCCTGCATTTACTATTCATCACTAATTGGTCCAAGGGAAAAAGCGTTCCCTGATCCAATTAGACCACTCCCGAGAAATGAATGAACACTGCTGTAGCGAATAGCAGTGTTCATTCATTAGGATGTAAACAATGCCTTGTGCACAGGCTGTGCACGATCTAAAGTATTCCCCCACTTCCCTATGTATCTAGAATGAATGGTTGTTGGGAGCTGAAGCTCCCAAAACCATTCAGAGTGCCCCCCTTCATGATTGATCACCGCTGCAGCCAGAAGCAGTGATCAATCATAGTAAACATAGACTGCTGCGCTGCTGCGAGTGATCGGGCGCGCCCCCGCGCGTGCCCGTGCGTGCGCACGCTGCCGCTGGTGTGGGGACATTGTTCCCTGTATTCAAAGTTGCCCCCCTTGGTGATCGATCACTGCTACAGCCAAAAGCAGTGATCGATCAAAAGTAAACATTGCCTGGCTTGAGTAGGCGTGCACAGGCGCGCTCAGGCGCGTGCACGCGCGCTCCCGTGCACGCGCACGTGCGCTCCCATGCTCGCCTGTCACTCTGGAGTGTCCCCATGTAATAAAGTTTGATCGATCACTGCTGCAGTGATCGATCATGCCCCTGTACCTGCTGTTCTGCCCCATCCTGGCTCCTGTGTTGTGCCATAGTGTGCACAAGTGCTTCTCCTCCAGGCCTCCCCTTGAATTGGTTACTGGGAGAATTTCTTCCCAGAACCAATCAAATCATAATAAATATGAATGATCACTGTTGTGACCAATTACAGTGAGAATTCTGTGTGATGCAGCCCCACCTACTGTCCCAACTATGAATTGCCAATCAGATTGCCTCTTATAAGATTGATTGCTGCTGCAGCCAATGGCAGTAATCATTCTTATAAAAGTAACAAAAATATTTACAAAGTATCTTCAAGTGCTCAGTTACCTCAGAAGCCTGTCATTCTGTCTTCTGAGGTGACTGAGGTGACAGGAGAGCTGCTGCAGTGTATTTGCAGAGATTTAGGTATTCTTTTCATAAATACCAGCTTCCATACCCTATACCAATTAACCCCATAACTCCCAGTCAGTCATCTTTTCCTCCACATTTTTTTAAATTGACGTTCCCCCCCCCCCTCTCCAAAAAAAACCAAACAAACAAAAAAAACAAAACCTTTTTGTACTTTCCTGCCTACCACTAAAAATGGCGAAGAGGCACTATACAGTAGAGGAGGCACTGGCCATTCTCCAAACCAGCAGTACTAGTGAAGAGGAAAGTGGAGAGGAATCGGGCACTGACTGGCTCCCTGACAATGAGTCGCTAACAGGCAGTGACTCCAGTTCTGAATACGCAGGGCCACCGGCTAAGAAAGTTGTGAGAGGGGTGCAGTCTGCGATCGCTGTTCCTGCCATCAGCAGCGACTCTGGGGATCAAATCTAATAGAAAGGAGGACAGCAGGCAGTTTGGCTGGAACCAGTGGCGATAATGAAGATGGTCCAGGGGCAGTAAGGCAGACCACACAGTCAAGGGTACCTGAGGGAGATGATGTGCCACGTGACAATACTCACCTACTCTGGTTTCCAGCAAACATGGAAGAACCCAGTATTCCCCCATTCACTGCAGCAAGTGGGATATTAGTGGACACCTCAGATATGACGCCACTAGACTATTTTCAACTGTTTTTAACAGAATCCTTTTTGCAAGATATTGTTGACCAGACTAATATTTATGCAGAACAATTTTCAGCTGCCAACCCCACTGCTTACTACACATTTAAATGGAAACCAACAACAGTACCCGAGCTTAAAGTTTTCCTCGGACTCACTTTCAATATGGGCCTAACGCACAAACCACAACTACGGCTGTACTGGTGTAAAGACTCGATTCACTCTATGCCCATCTATCAGGCAACAATGACCCGAGGTCGTTATGAAGAGCTGATGAGGTTTCTGCATTTCAATAATAATGCAAACGCCGTTAAGCGCAGTGACCCATCCTTTGATCGTCTTTTCAAACTAAGACCTCTTCTGAACCACCTCAACCAAAAATTTCCTGAAGTTTATATGCCCGGCCGAGAAATTGTAGTGGATGAGTCCCTTGTGCCCTTTCACGGCAGGCTCGCCATGAAGCAGTATATTCCCAGTAAGCGGGCCAGGTACAGGGTTAAACTGTATAAATTATGTGAAAGTGGCACTGGATACACTTATTCCTTTCGGGTATATGAGGGAAAAGATAGCTCGTTGGAGCCTGGTGGGTGCCCGCCAGACATGGGTACTAGCGGAAAAATAGTTGTGGACCTGGTTAATCCCCTTTTACATAAAGGGTACCACCCGTATGTGGACAATTTTTACAGTGGTGTTCCACTTTTTAAGTTTCTTTATACAGCACAGACTATGGCCTGTGGCACTGTGAGGCTAAATCGAAAAGGTCTGCCATCACAGGTCCTAAACAAAAAATTAGAAAGGGGGGAATCCTGCAGTCTCCGAAGCAATGAGCTTCTCTCTTTAAAATACAAGGACAAAAGGGATGTCCTGATGCTATCGACCATCCACACGGAGGCTACCATGACATGTCAAAGTCGAAGACAGCAAATCCAAAAGCCAGTGGCCATCGCAGAATACAGTCAATACATGGGTGCTGTTGACTTTTCAGACCAAATGATGGCACCATATTTGATCCTAAGAAAGACCAGGGCCTGGTACAAAAAAGTAGGAATTTACCTCCTGCAAATGGCCATGTATAATTCCTATGTTATCTTCAAAAAATCAGGCCATGGGGACTCCTATCTTAAGTTCCAAGAACAAATAATAACTTCACTGATTTTCGAATCTGGATATAAAGCCCAAACCACAGACCAAGATTGTGAGGACGTTGCACGACTTCGTGACAAGCATTTTCCTGCGCCAATCCCCCCTACTCCATCCAAACCGTATCCTCAAAGAAGATGTAAAATTTGTAGCAAACATCACATGAGAAGAGATTCCAGATATCATTGTCCACAATGTGCATCCAAACCTGCCCTGTGCCTTAAAGACTGCTTTGAAGTGTACCACACACTCCATAAGTATTAGATTATTTAATTTTTCATCTTTCAAATGAACTGTGCAAACTTGATACTTTTGACAATCTGGCTCCTGACCCCTGGCCTGGCTGACAATGATTCTCTGGCTCCTGAACCCTGGCCTGGCTGACTAAAACTCTCCGGCTTTTGATTTGTGGACTGGCTGACGAAGATTCTCTGGCTTTTGACCCCTGGCCTGGCTGACGAAGATTCTCTGGCTTTTGACCCCTGGCCTGGCTGACGAAGATTCTCTGGCTTTTGACCCCTGGCCTGGCCGACGATGATTCTCTGGCTTTTGACCCCTGGCCTGGCTGATGAAGATTCTCTGACTTTTGACCCCTGGCCTGGCCGACGATGATTCTCTGGCTTTTGACCCCTGGTATGGCTGCTGAACACCCTCTGACCCCTGGCATGGCTGCCAAACATCAGCTGACCTCTGTAATGGCTGCTAACCAACCTCTAGCTTCGAAGATTCTACAGTTTCTACAATGGTGAGTACCACTGTGTTTGTGTTTTTGTTTAGAGACTTTGCTGTACTCGCATGTAGTATGAGAGCTTGCCTGTACAATCTGTTCATAGTATTCACAATCTGTTAGCCCTCACACTATATGGAATTGTTAAAATTAGCCAATCAAAATTCAATGCATGTACCAGTATGTACCTCAGTATGCTTTGCTGGAACACACTTTCAGTTATGATTGGCCAATCACTGACCAATTTTATTACTTTTATGTAGTATGAGGGTTTACCTACACAATCTGCTCGTAATATTCAATATTTGTTGACTCTCATACTACATGTAGGTGGTCAAATTGGTCAGCGATTGGCCAATTATAATTGAAAGTGTGTACTAAGCTGAAAAAAAAAAGAAAGTCACTTTGGTGAGAAAAATGGCCTTGAAAAAGCCATGGGTGCCAATTGTGGTTTACAGTCTGCTGTGTACAAAAAAAAGATCAGATTATGTATATGATATATAATTTTAACCGTAACAAGCAAGAGAATATAATTTGAGGTGCTTTAGAGTTGAGGCCTATGTCATGCGAATTATTTTTGGTGACAAATTGTAAAAAATTGTACAAAAATATTATTTTCAAAGTTATGGTGCAATTTTAGCAAAACCACGTAAGTCCAAATGTTACAAAATATATATATCTGAGTAGGCCGGGGTCTCTATTTTTCAAAATGGTGACATTTATGGCTTTTCTTGATTGCTCAGACGCTTCATGGGCTTTGCTAAGAAAGAATGACTGTATTACTTTTGGTTCAAAAAATAGCCTTGAAAAATCCATTGGTGCTACATGTGGTTAACAGTGTGCTGTGTGCCCAAAAAGCTATCTGATTATGTGTATAGGGTATCATTTTAACCGTGACAAGTGAGAGAATAGAATTTGTGGGGTTTGGGAGTTGAGGCGTCTGTCATATGATTTTTTGAGGGAGCCAAAATGAAAAAAACTGTAAAAAAAAAAACACATTTTCAAAGTTATGGTGCAATTTCAGCAAAACTATATCAGTCCAAATGTTACAATATATATATATCTGAGTAGGCCGGGGTCTCTAGTTTTCAGAATGGTGACATTTATGGCTTTTCTTGATTGCTCAGACGCTTCATGGGCTTTGCTAAGAAAGAATGACTGTATTACTTTTGGTTCAAAAAATAGCCTTGAAAAATCCATTGGTGCTACATGTGGTTAACAGTGTGCTGTGTGCCCAAAAATCTATCTGATTATGTGTATAGGGTATCATTTTAACCGTGACAAGTGAGAGAATAGAATTTGTGGGGTTTGGGAGTTGAGGCGTCTGTCATATGATTTTTTGAGGGAGCCAAAATGAAAAAAACTGTAAAAAAAAAAACACATTTTGAAAGTTATGGTGCAATTTCAGCAAAACCGTATCAGTCCAAATGTTACAATATATATATATCTGAGTAGGCCGGGGTCTCTAGTTTTCAGAATGGTGACATTTATGGCTTTTCTTGATTGCTCAGACGCTTCATGGGCTTTGCTAAGAAAGAATGACTGTATTACTTTTGGTTCAAAAAATAGCCTTGAAAAATCCATTGGAGCTTCATGTGGTTAACAGTGTGCTGTGTGCCCAAAAAGCTATCTGATTATGTGTATAGGGTATCATTTTAACCGTGACAAGTGAGAGAATAGAATTTGTGGGGTTTGGGAGTTGAGGCGTCTGTCATATGATTTTTTGGGGGAGCCAAAATGAAAAAAACTGTAAAAAAAACACATTTTCAAAGTTATGGTGCAATTTCAGCAAAACTGTATCAGTCCAAATGTTACAATATATATATATATCTGAGTAGGCCGGGGTCTCTAGTTTTCAGAATGGTGACATTTATGGCTTTTCTTGATTGCTCAGACGCTTCATGGGCTTTGCTAAGAAAGAATGACTGTATTACTTTTGGTTCAAAAAATAGCCTTGAAAAATCCATTGGTGCTACATGTGGTTAACAGTGTGCTGTGTGCCCAAAAAGCTATCTAAATATGTGTATAGGGTATCATTTTAAACATGACAAGCGAGAGAATAGAATTTGTGAGGTTTGTGAGTTTAGTCCTCTGTCATATTATTTTTTTTTTAGCAGCAAACTGAATGAAAGGTAATAAAAGTGTTATTTTCCTATACTCTGCACCAAAATGAAACACTTGTAAAAAAAACAACAACAAAAAGACAGAATTAAAAACAGAATACATAAAAAGTTACCTTAGAGACTCAGCTTGTTAAATATGTATGTCATGTGGGTGTGTTACTGTGATATTTGCAAATAAGAGCTTGTAATTACTGAAAGAGTACAATGAGAAAACCAAAAACACAAAATTAAAAAAATAAACCTTTATTTCCAAGTAAAATAATGTCAGCATACATTATACTAGGGACATAATTTAAATGTCGTGATAACCAGGAAACATAGGCAGATAAAATGTGTGGGTTTTATGCACAGTACCAGTGTTTATTTTAAAACTATAGGGGATGGAATTGGAGAAAAAGTGCGTTTTTTCATTTTTTTCCCTTGTTTTTCCCTTTAACCATTTACCGCCATCCTAACGTATTAAAACGTCATGCTTACCGCTATTAACAGCAACATGACGTTTTAATACGTCGCACATTCCCGCCGCTGCTACCGCCGTGTGTCCGCCGCTACCGCCGCCATTACCGTCGGGATCCCGTGCTGGGCGATTGGGGAAGAGGACTGAACAGTCCTCTACCCAATCGCAGTGCCTGGAGTGAATGGATGTGACCGCGAACAGCGGCTACGTCCATTCACATAAACAGGAAATGTAACAGTTTAATAAAGTGTAAAAAAAAAAAAAAAAAGTGAACACGTCCTATGAGTGTTCACTAGCGCCATCTTGTGGCCAAAAAGTATATTACACCTACAAAACACATACATTTTCAAGTATATACACATCATTAATAAAATTACACTTCCAACCCTCCCCCCCCAAAAAAAACACTTGTAAAAAAAAAAATCAGCTTAAAAAAAATAAATAAATAGTTGCCTTAGGGACTCAGCTTTTTTTATTCTATATTTTATGGGGGAAAATTAATTTTAATTTATTACATAGGGGCTTGTAATTATGGCCAGAACAAACAGAAAAATAACCACTTATATTTCAAAATAATATACTGTCGCCATACATTGTGGTAGGGATATAATCTAAACGGTTTAATTATCGGGACCACTGGGCAAATAAAACGTGTTTGTTTTATCCAGAGGAGAATGTTTAATTTTAAAACTATAAAGGCTGAACACTGAGAAATAATGATTTTTTTTCTTTTTTTTCTGTTTTTCTCATTAAAATGCATTTAGAATAAAAAAATTCTTAGCAAAATGTACTATCCACAGAAAGCCTAATTGGTGGCGAAAAAAACGAGGTATAGATCATTTTCTTGTGATAAGTAGTAATAAAGTTATTAGGGAATAAAAGGGAGGAGCGCTGACAACTGAAAATTGCTCTGGTCCGTTAGGATAAAAACCCTTGGGGGTGAACTGGTTAAAATGCATAGAAAATGAAGTAATTGCTGAAAACAAATCTAACCTCAAAAAAGCCTAATTGGTGGTGAAAAAAACAAGATATATATCATTTAGGTGTCATAAGCAGGGATAAAGTTATTGCTGATTGAATAGGGACATAGCTAAATCGTCAAAACTGCTCTGGTCAATAAGGGGAAAACAAGGTCTGGATGCGAAGTGGTTAAAGAACAAGCGACACCCATGCTAACCTAAAAATAAAAAACACTTATATAAGTAGATAAATACTACCTCTACTTACATAACAGATGTATTGTGCTATCCACGTAATGATTCCTGTGAATTTTACAAAGGAAAAGCAGAAAATCTTAGTCTAGGCAGTGGCCATCTTGCCAAGCTAATGCTGACATCATATCCTCCCTGACTCTTGTTTTCCCCCCTCCCTTCTCTTGCTCATTGTGTATTCATTAGCTGCCCTCCTCCCAGAGTCTTTTTTTTTTATTTACACATCTAATCACTGAGTCACCTCAGCCTTGCTTGTAAACACAAATGATCAGCTAGGCAGGGAAATAAATGGAAGAGGAGGAATATATTATAGATAAAAAGAACTCCTAGCATTCAAAAGAACTCCCAGCATTCAAAAGAACTCCCAGCATTCAAAAGAACTCCCAGCATTCAACTTTTTGGCACTGTTTGGCACTAGGGCCAGTGCTCCTATAGTATGTAATAACTCCAAACCATAACAGCAGAAAAAAGTTTTGAATGCAGGATTAGCATCTTTATTACTTAATACACTCAGACCAGTTGCTGTTGAAATTTGATTTTATGGTGAACAATACCGCTTTAACCACTTCAGCACCACAGGGTTTTTTGCTTAAAAACCAGAGCAATTTTCACATTTCAGCGCTCCTCCCATTCATTCACCAATAACTTTATTGCTACTCATCAGATGTAAATGATCTATATCTTGTTTTTTTTTGCCACAAATTATGCTTTGTGAGGGTGATATTTTCTTTTAGTAATTATGTTATTATCTGTGCATTTTAAAGGGAAAAATGAGAAAAAAAAGAAAAAATACACTATTTCTCCATTTCCATCCACTATAGTTTTCAAATAAACAATGTTACCATAGGTAAAACCCACACATTGTATTTGCTAATTTGTCCTGGTTATCTCAACATTTAAATAATGTTCCTAGTACAATGTATGGCGATAATATATTAGTTTCTGGTTTGTGTTTTATGTTTTCTCATTGTACTCTATCAGTAATTAAAAGCCCTTATCTTCATGATTAACAGTAATACACTCTCATGGCATACATATTTTAAAAGCTAAGTCCCTAGGGTAACTATGTATTCTCTTTTCAATGCTGTCACTTTTGTTTTGTTTTTACAAGTATTTATTTAGGGGCATAGAGTACATGAAAATAACAGTTTTCCGGTAAAAAAAATCACATGACTTAGCCCTCAATTGTCAAACAACACAAAATCTATTCTCTCACTTGTCATGGTTAAAATGATACCCTATATACATAATCAGATAGCTTATTGGGCATACAGCACACTGTTTACCACAAGTACGCCTATCTACTCCCCTGATGTGAGAATCTGCTCAGCTGCCTGTGCAAACAGGCAGCTTTTTGACCAGTGTTCAGGTCTGCATTCTACAGGTCTCTTTAAGAGAGACTTTTTGTCAGTATTGCAGCTTGCTGCTGGGGAATTTGCATACATTCGTTATGCAAATCCCCTACCTGCCTCCTGTGATGACTGGCAGTATAAAGGTTGGGATTACCCACAGTCCTTTGCTGGTCATTCCTTCAGGGTTTGTAGTAAACACTTCTAGAGAGTGTCAGCCATGCTACTTCTTGTTGAAGTTATCTTAGAGTAATTCCTGGAAAATTGCACTAGGCAGGTTTCCTTAGTGCAGTTAGGATTGCTTATCTGTTTGTTTGTTCTTTTGCTATTGTCCTGTCCCAGCGGTGGTCGACAGGAAATGGTTCTGATCTCTGTTCTTGGAGTATAGCTGGTGCAGCGGTTGCTACCAGCTATCTCTTCTGATCTGTCTCCTTGGATCGCGCTAGCCACTTTTCACTAGTGCTGTGGATCCTTCTGTTCCGCTACTCTGTACCTGGATCGCGTTAGTCACTTTCGCTAGTGCTGTGGATCCTTCTGTTCTGCTACTCTGTACCTGGATGCGCTAGTCACTTTCGCTAGTGCTGTGGATCCTTCTGTTCTGCTACTCTGTACCTGGATCGCGCTAGTCACTTTCGCTAGTGCTGTGGATCCTTCTGTTCTGCTACTCTGTCTGCCTGGATCGCACTCGCCTAGCGCTAGTGCTGTGGATCCTTCTGATCTGTCTTCCCGGATCGCACTAACCGCTAGCGGTAGCGGCTGTGGATCTTTCTGATCTGTGTTTCTGCTTGGATCACACTTGCTCTGATGGAAGAGCGGTGGATCCTTTCTGCCTAGTTCCTGTTTCACGTTTGTCTGTCTTGTCTGATACGAACGCTTGCTATAGGCTCGGTGAGGTAACCGTTAAGCAAGCGCTCGCGTTCTCTGTTTCGTGTTTGTCTGTCTTTGGTTAGTTAGGCGTGCTTGTCTCTGTTGTGCGTAACACGCGGAGACCGCGCACGAACGCGTGCACTGTTGCGAATGAGTGCGGTGTTCGCGTTCAGCTAGCGTTTGTTATTTTCCTTATCTTTTTCTTTGTATGATTTGCTGTGCCTTTGCTACCCTTGTGCTCTGTCCTGCTCAGTCTTGTGTCGCTATTGGCAATCGCCATTCTTGCGATTGCGTTTCCTACTTCGTTTCCGCCGTTGTGTGTTCGACGTCGCTGGGTGGCGACTAGTTTAGTGGGCACACATTGGTTCTGTCCCTTTGCTCTGTTCCCTGTGAGCTATCCAGCCCTGCCTGATCGTACCTTGTCCTGGATCTGTACAATTCCCATTTGGCATCTGTGGCTGTGCAGCGGCTGTGTTCGCCTGCACTCCACAGGGCCATCTGCCGGTGGGAATTGCCCTCTGCGGGTGCATAGCACCTAGCCTGGGTGTCCTCAATTATACGCTTGTGGAGGAAATCCTCCGCGTCAGCGCACGTCTGGTGCGCTGACCACGGAGACGATTCCACAATCGTTACACCTGAGCTTCAGATGAAGTTTTGTGGGGAGTAGATAAGCGTAGCAAGGGATTCAAAGTGGTTAATATAGTTAAAAGTGTTGGTGTGCATTGCCAGATTGCACAGGTGTGGTGAAGATGAGACTCTCAAAGTTTGTACCGTGCTCTCTTCTTCTGTATCCCTACTAATCTAATGTCATGGGCCTGATTTACTATAGCTACAATGAGATGGCAGTCATCAGTGATCCCTATAAAGAAAACGCATAACACAATATGCAATTACCCTTAATGTGATCAACAGGAATCTTGTAAAATTGGTAATGAACAATGAGACTACAAAGCAAAATTTCCAGAATGTGTGCCTCCATGAGACAAAACAACCACATATCACAGGTTAAGTGTTTGCCAGCCAATACTACCATCTGTCTGTCTTGTGTGACTTTCTGCAGTTATTTTAATTACTTGTTGCTGATTCTGGGAGTGATTCTATAGCAGGCATGTCCAAAGTCCAGCTCGGGGACCAAATGTGGCCCACCGAGCCATTTCTAGGGGCCCCCAAAACTCTCTACAGTTGTTAATTCCATGAGGCCCGGAGGTTGTAGCTGAGGTGTCGCATCTCGCATGCAGGGGCCAGCAGCAGTAACAGCCACTGATTGACAGCTGCCACTGTACTAACTGCACACTGTAAATTGGTTATTTCCCATGGAAATGTTTTATTTGACAAAATGTCACAGGCATGGTGATCAGAAAAAATTGTGTTTAAATTTGCTAGTTCTGCCCCCTAACACTCTCAAGAATGGCAATATGGCCCTTGGCCTAAAAAGTTTTAACACCCCTGTCCTATATGGTACTAGAACTGAGATTGGGCAAGTCCCATTATACTTCTCGTTTTGTTATTTTAAGAAAGACACTACTTAAAGACAATACTTAAAAATGGCATATTATTTACTTGCTGGTATTGAACAGATTGAATTGGTCTAAGGTTTGGGGTAATGCGTAGAGAAGGCTAAACATAAAGGCTAAACTTGGAATTTACATGGCCAATGTTAACTGGGAGAGTTGTTTCCCCTTTAACCCAGAAATTAAGGACATTTACCCTTTCGCCATACTGCTTAAAAGGTAAGTAAACTTCTTTTATATCTGCAAATATTTCTCTTGGTAGTTGTGTGTTTGTCATTCTGTGCCATGGCAATATGAATGGCTTGACAAAACATGATGCTTGGTCCTAAAATATATATATTCAAAATGAGGCATAATGATTTCAACATATATTTAAAGATTTTATTCTTGAAAAATCTATGAAAACAACTTTTGGCAGCTGTGTACCTTTAAAACACCATTTTGCATACCACAACTGGAAAATATTCATAAAAAAGACAAAGTAAAAGGCAGCATTTAATATTGCTAAAATGTCAGTATTTTTGGCGGCGCAAAGCTCAGAGCTGTCCTCAGCTTCATCTGTTATGCAGACACATGCACATCACATCCTCACACAGGAACAGGTCTCACTGGCATCTTCATGTAAACCACTCATGATTATTTGGCAGGTCACTTTGGCAAGTACATGAGCATATCGCCCAAAAGACATCAAGGCTAGGTTTCCTTCAAATAGTAATCAGCATCTTCAATTACATGTCCATATGTAAACCCTCTGATGACTTTAAAGGTACAGAGTCAAATCCATCCGATGTCCTCTGAAATAAAAATAACATTTTGTTAAAGTGAGCCTTTGTCCATATCTTGGGAAGACCCATTGGCAGACCTAAGAAAACATTATGCATGCTGCGATTTTATAAATGCTCCATGTCTGCTTCACTGTGATTTGTGCTTTGAAATAGCATTTTGAATATGTATATGTAGTGAGACTGGAGCTTGAGTTGTAAGCTTTGCCCACCCCTTCCTCATTTACTGAGCTTCTCCCATAGGCCAGGTGCTACCATTGCTAGTCCCATGGTATTGATGAAAAGATTAAAAGACATTGGTCTTCAAATAGCCTATTACAGCTCTTCTTAAATGTGACCATATATGATTGAACCAACCAAATTTGATTTTCTTGTTTTTTTAATGTTTTTATAAAAACAGTGAATTGTATAGAAAAGTAGAATTTACTTGTTTTAGATTCGAAAAATCTAGTGATTTTCTCGAATATTTCAGTAATTATCTATCAGCCGAGGTACAAAAATTCTGATTTATTTTTAGAGAAAAAAAAATAGTATATTGTAGATCAGTTTATCTACTGGTCTGATGCTTATCATCAAGAAAATTAGAGCCATATCATCTGCTCCCATGAACCATCTGCAAACAGATGGAGAAATAGTAGAAGATGTAACAGATTTCATCTTCTTGAGATAAAAAATCTCTGCAGATGGTGACTGGAGCCATGAGATTTAGACACGCTTGTTGCTTGGAAGGAAAGCTATGACAAATTTGGACAATATAGTAAAGGATAGAGATGTCACTTTACCAACAAAGATCAGGGTAGTTAGGGTTATGGTCTTCCCAGTAGTAACATATGGCTGTGAAAGTCAGACAATAAATAAGGTCATGCAAAGAAAAATGTATGCTTTTGATCTCATGGATGTGGAGAGAAAGCTACGGAGAGTCCCCTGGACTGCTAGAAGATCTAACCAGCCAATACTAAAAAAATAAAGTAAGGCCAGAGTGTTCACTAGAAGGGTTGATACTATAATTACAACTCAAAAACTTTAGTCACATAATAAGAAGACCGAATTATTAGAAGCAATCCTTGACCCTTGGAAAAATTGGAATAAGGTTAAAAGAAGATGACAGCTGAGGCTAAGATGAATATACAGTGTATGTGAAGCTATGAACATGCATATGCAACAGCTGAAAGAAACCGTGATTGACACTTACATCTAGCGTGCAAAACTACATATAGTCACAACTCACAAAGAGTTGGAATCGACTAACAAACAAATGAGGAGAAGATCAGTTTGATTTTTCATACAATGAAATACAATCAATCAAGAAAATTGAATTAAAAAATCTAAAAAAAAAAATTGTACAATGTATGGCCACCTTAAGAGCCTTCCTTCTCACACTCACGGAGGAAGTCAAATGTACCCATGTATGAGGCCTCTTGCACACTACATGCGATTCCGATTTTATATGATCTGATTTTTTATTCCGATTGAAAAAGTACTGCATGCTGCTACGTTTTTAAATCGGACTCAAAAATTGAATGGTATAAAAAAATCAAAATTACATGTAGTGTTCAAGGGGCCTGAATAAGATATTTACAATACTAGTTAGAAAATCCGTAGAACGTAAAAAAGAAAACAGACGACAGACAAGTTAATATTATCATTCAGTAATCTGTACAACGTTAGCAAATTTTTGATACAGAAAAACTTTAAATTTGTAATTTGCTGAGGTAACTGCTTAAACTGCATTCTAAACTTATAAACACAATAAATAATAATAATAGTTACCAGAAATAAAGGCTATGGTAATAATGGACTTCCTGTATAACAAGTAACAGTAATACACACACCTTACGTGATAGTGACATAAACTTGCGCAGTATGGAGTGGCGGTTATTGAATATGAGCTCATCTTCAGCATCTTCCCCCTCCATTATGGCACAACTGTCAGCTGCTGGTAGCTCACCCTCCTTAGATGGGGCATTCATCATCAGACGGGAATACTTGTACTCCAAGCTAGATAAACAAAAGAATAGAACAGTTTTACAGAACTCTGTAAGAGAAGATTGAAGTTTTCATAGACTAGAAATTAATGTATAATGTGATAAGTGATCTTATTCTGTTTCTAAACGTGCTTAATAACAGGGCATTCTCCCGAACAATTGACCGTACCTTCGATCAGATTGAGTGCTATTGATCGTTCTGTCGATTCAAATTTCAGAACGATTCTTTTAGTCTGATCAGATTGCTGATTATTTTCCCCTCCGTTGGTGGTCTCTGAACAATCATTTCCCATTAATTGCAACATTAAGATCGGATGGTCATTAATATAGGAAATTGGATTGTTAATGGGCACCTTTACTTCGCTTCTCTTCCCACCTCCCCCTCTCACTCTTTACCTCCCACAGACCCCCTCTCTCTTGCCTGTCTATCTTACTGTTCGTCTCTTACATTTGCCTATCGCTGTCATTCTGTTCATTGATCAACTGTTTAATAATGCCATTTTTATAAAAAGTCAATCTGTTTAATTACGATAGTGGTGGTGATCATTACTTTGGTTGCCATACCGTACATCACCTAAATTGGCAGTTATTATTTCTTGCCAAAGTACAGTGGCCATTAATTTGCAGATCACCATCTTTATCAATAGGCCCTGCCACTTCAATAGCAAGCAAGAGACTAAAGCCTAGTCCTCTCAAGCAGATACTGTATAAATGAATGATGGAGACAATGGATAAACAAAACAGTTGTCAACAAGAAAAGTTATTCAGGAAAAAGAAAGCTTACTGTCGATTCTTCTTCCAAAAGTAACAAGCAATTGTAGTGAGCACCAGGGCAATACAAATGCCACCCGTCACTCCCACCTTCAGCCAAAAATCCTCAGTCTTGCAAATACTGACTTGCATTGCTGGAAGATCCACGCCACCAACACAAAGACGTGGTGAATGCCACAATGCAGTTGCCCTCTGTAAGACAAATTAGTGATAGGTATTAGCTGCAGCATTTCTAGCATAGATTTGTTTCTTTTTCCAGACATTTTTTAATTTTTATCATTTAGGTGTATCTAAATACCAGCCTCCTGAAAATGTACCCAGTTCCTTATTCTTATTAACTACATGAGACTCCAAATGAAAGAATAATGTCTTTGTAAATGAGAAACTGATATAGTAACCTAGCTGGGTTGCAGGCCACTGTGCATGGGCTGTCCAGATCGCACACGCCTGTTGTGCAAGAGCAGTTACAGTGTTAGCGAACTGTGCATGCACAGAATGCTCCCAGCCTCAGGAGCCAGATCAGACGGTGCACGCAGCCAGGACCGCACATATGCAGAGACCAGCTACTGGGCCAGTCGGCGAATTTACCGGATCAGAGTGGAGGAGATCAGGAGAATAGCAATCGAGCAAATGGCCTACAGGGGGCTATACATCCTAGGGCCTGGAATCCACTAGCAGTATGTTACTAAGGCATTTCTAAGCACTTGTGATTTGAAAAGCTCTTGCTAATGTAATGCTATGTGTGTGAATGATCCCATTAAAGAGACACTGAAGCGAGAATAAATCTCGCTTCAGGGCTTATATTCAGCAGGGGCATGTGTGCCCCTGCTAAAACGCCGCTATCCCGCAGCTAAACGGGGGTCCCTTACACCCCAAATCCCCCCCTGCAAAATCTACGACCAACTTGGTCGTAGATTTTGCTGCTCTTGAAGCAGGGCTAACGGCTGCAGCCCTGCCTCTCAGCGCCATCTATCAGCGGCACATCGCCGCCTCTCCCCCGCCTCTTTCAGCGAAGGAAGACTGAGAGGGGCGGGGGAGAGGCGGAGATACGCGCTGACAGACACGCGTGAGGCAGGGCTGCAGCGGTTAGCCCTGCCTCAATGCGGGAGCGCTGCCCGGGACTCCACGAGGGGATTGGGGAGGTAAGGGACCCCCCTTTAGCCGCGGGATAGCAGCGTTTTAGCAGGGGCACACATGCCCCTGCTGAATATAAGCACTGAAGCGAGATTTATTCTAGCTTCAGTGTCTCTTTAAACATTATTATTGTTATTTTACAAAAATCAACCATAGCATTCCATTAGCAAGAGCTTTTCAAATCACTAGTACTTAGAAAAGGCTGCTAGTGGGTTTGAGCCCTTATGTCTTATTTGGCTCAGGTTCTCTTTAAAATAGCCACTTATTAAAATTGGTGGCGGGTGTTGATAGGCAGAATATAGGTAATGGTCTAATACCAATACTCTGCTATTGGCTTGGCCTGATGCCTAACCGTAACCCCCCTTCCATAATAAAGTAGCCTAGCTTTGGTGTTTGTATCTGAAGCTTGGCCTAGCGCTGATATCCAGAGCGCTTATTAAATAACCTAAACAGAGGTCTATTATAATTGCTGCATTCTGGCAATGACATAAGAAGCTTGGCTGCATTGTAGCTGCACCCTGTGCAACCTGGACACAGATTGGCTTTATATTTACCACCCAGATTACTGTTGCTAGTGGGTACCCAATTCAGTGCATTTCCCTGTATTGAATCTGCATTCGGAGAGGGAAGGGTGGATTCAATTGTTGTATTGGGGAACTGATACCTGCACTTGATTATATGGAGAACTTGATATCTAAGTCTGTTTATAGAAGGGGGAATGTGAGCATAATGGCTACAACTTCTATATCAGTGACCTAATACCAGCAGTTGTTATAAAAGGTACACCCATGTATGTGTGGGTTTCCTCATAGGACTCAGCATGAAACGTTGTTCAAACCTTGAAAATCTATATACAGTAAATTTTATAAGTCTTCAGAAGATATGTAAAGATAAGCTTTTGTCCTGCAATAATTCAATTATTAAAATGATGATCCTCCCCAAGTTATAGTTTACACTTTAGAGCCTCCCCATTAGTTCGCATCAAGGCTGGTTTAAAGGCTGTTCCAGGAAAAAAGTACTCCAAGCTAACTTTAAAAAGAAAAAAATGGGGTGGCATGAATGTACCTGATCTATTTAAATACTAGTGACCTTAGCACATTTAAAAATGGGCTAGGTCTGCGCACCCACCCAGTGCGCAACCGCCACGCGCGCACCCGCCGCACACCCGGCCGCCCGCTCACACACCCGCCTGGCTCCGCCCCTGTCGTCCTGCCTGTGTGAGCTACATAGAGACAACTGTCCCTGCTGTACGCATGGACAGTTGCCTATTATTATATAGGATTACCAAAGCATTAATTCATGTAGAATCTTAGAGTGGCGAAGAAACACTAAGCTCTGCCTCTAACACAAGCCACACCCATTCAAACCTAGGACTCTCTTGAAGACCATGGGGGGAGACTCACACTAAGCATGCAGGCGCACACACACGTGATGGGGGGGGAAAGACTCACACTAAGCATGCATGCGCACACACACACACGTGATGGGGAGGGGGAGTCACACACTAAGCACGCACACACACGTGATGAGTAGGGGGAGAGAGAGACACACACACACACACACACCGCTCCGTGAACCGGCAGGGAATGATCACACATGCGCGCACACGTTCCCTGGCAACCTGCAGCTCCAGGACTTGACCCCAATTGGCGATAGGCAGTCCTGGGGCTGCCACCACGGTCACGCCCATTGGCGTGATGCGGTCATTAGGTAGTTAATAGTAACAGATGATACTTGGACAACAGCAATTCAATCTATCTGGCTAGTACCAGGCCCTGGTCTACAACTATTACAATTGAAATTTTGAGAACTGTCACAGTGGGAATATGACTTCCTTCAAATTTCAGGGCGTGGAAAGAGTGGTCACCCCATTTAGGGGAGGCGACCACAAGAAGCTTCTCCTTAAACGAGAAGCCTTCTGGATCCACCACATGGGTACCCGTTTTCCTGATGGCCTAAACACCCGTTGGGACATCAGCTTAATATACGACAGTTAAGAAACAGTAACATTTCTTCTTTCATTTGCCAGTTTTTATATTCACTTGTACTATTTGTATGAAATTTTATATCTAGATGTTTTTTACAAATCTTGCTACATTTTTGTACTTTTGTAATGATGCACTATTTCTATTTAACCATCCAGTTGTCTTTCATTACAAGTTGTGTGTTGTTCTCTTTAAGGGGTTGTGGCTTTTCTCAGGACGATTGGGTGTGGGGCTTTCCCCTCCCTCTTCCTTCTGCTATAAAGTCCCCGCCTCTTTCAGAATCTATATGACTATGATTAAGGGCAGATTTTGAGCCCGATACGAGTCAGTCATTTCCTGGTCCTATGTGTGTCATTTTTTGTGGCGTTTTTCAATAAAGAATACCAGCTTTTACTACTTCGCTGTGACTGCGGATCCTCCTTTGTTGATTCTACTTTTGGCGTGGCTTGCCTGATCCTGCACCGGTGGAGTGTTTTTGTTTTGGGGGTTTTAGAGCGTTTGGCTTTTCTACTTCTGTATTACAATTGAAACTAGTCAACCGATGGTACTTAATGCCCACCATCAAATTTTCCCAAAACAAACTGTTCAGGCAATGCAATCTTGATCTAGGACACCCTCCTCGCATTTGGCGGACTTTCCCCACCCTAACCTTCTTTTGGGGAAAAATACTATAATTTCTATGTCAGAAGAACACCGGTTTTATTCCAAGCTTAGACAACTATACAAGCTTTTTAGGGAACACAGATATAAGGGGCAAGATTGTTGAACAAATAACTCTTCATGTAGGTACTCTGATGGCTAAGAAACTTATTTCAAAATGCTGGCAGAGTACACATATCCCTGCCTTTGATGAGTGGCGCAAGGGCGTTGATGAAATTTTCAAAGCAGACAGGGAAACTGAAGCAGCTCATGGTAATAGCAAACTTATAGCTGGGGTATTACACTGGGCGGCTTTGGGTGGTACAACTATAACCACTGTGTAATACGTAGTGCATAAATGTCTCTTTTTCTTTCTTTTCCTCTCTTTATCTCCTTCTTTTCCTTCATTCTCTCTCTCTGCCATGTCTAGCATCTACTGTTCTAGACCAGGAAACTAACCAAACTATGGTATTGTCGGTTGTTTTCTTCCCTTTCTACCTCAGGCAAACAAAAAGAAATAAAATAATAAATATTATTCAAATAACGCAACTATGATGCAAATTACACCTGGTATCAGGAGGGAGCTGATGAGGCCAAATCCTTTGACCAGGAGTAGCCATGCCCGGGAGTTGAGTTGCAAAAACAAAAAAATGATTAATAATAGTGGCGGTAATGTGACGGTAGCACTTGTTATTATACAGTGTACATGATATTATTAATTATGAGGCACATGCTATAGGAAGAACATGATGAAAGCACATAAATATTGCCAGGTGCCTAAGGAGGGAGCATTACGCACTGTCTACTGCCATGGGGACTTTACAGGGGCGTTAATAAGGGATAGAGTGCTGGGACTGTCAGTACCAAATCTGGTCAAAATCAATTAAAACCCACTAATTCCCATGTGATTGTATTGCAGGATAAAGTACAAACTCAACAATCATTTTCAAGTACAATCAAGGTACTTCTAGTATAAAAACCTTATTTGATTGATCTGCTTCAGGAACTCAATGCATGTCAGGCACAAAACATATACCTGAATTCCATGCTGGCACACACTTGTGATGATGTGGTAGTCATGCTCAGTACACAGAGGACACGCCCACTCCGTCTCCCACAGGAAGTGAAACACACAGCCATCGCAGGTTCCATCTGGGCATGTACTGTCAGCAGGAGAAAAAGCACCATCAAGTTAGATCCTCATCCTCTTCCCACCCCCCCCCCCCCCCAATCAATATAAAAACAATGCTAAACACCAACAGACAACAATAAGCTTTAAAACACCTGTTTCAGACTAAAGCCAGATGGTCCAATTTCTAGCGAAAAATCGTTTGAGCAATCAGAAATTCTGTTCGGATTGGTTGTAAATAATCACCGTTGATGGGCAAAATCGATTACGAATGATTATAAAAATAGTCGTCCGATTTTCGTCTAACCAAAATGTGTATTTTCTTGTCAGTTGTGATAGATAGGAATCAAAGATTGGTTCGTTGATGGTGTAGTGAACGATTTCACTTCCAATCAGAATTATCTGATCGCTTGAACAATTTTTTGCTAGAAATTGGATCATTAGTGGCCACCTTAAGGGTAGAGATGTGGCGAACGGTCCCCGAACCGTTCGCCGGCGAACATCTCTGAATCCCTGGGGGTTTTACTACTTCCGGGTCGCTCTGACCCAGAGTAGTACGCCTGCGCTGCCCGGCGGAGCGCGTCCTAGATTGCGCTCCTGTTGCCGGGCACTTTCTGCGCATGTGCGTGACGTCATGAACGACGTCACGCTCATGCGCAGAGAGTGCCCGGCAACAGGAGCACGATCTAGGACTCGCTCCGGCGGGCAGCGCAGGTGTACTACTCCGGGTCAGAGCTACCTGGAAGTAGTAAAACCCCCAGAGATGTCTGCCGGGCGAACAGTCGCCACATCTCTACTTAAGGGTTGGAACGATATGGCTTTGTGGGTGGGACTTGGAATTTCAGAGTGTGCTCGGATTAGTCATGGTGAACCAGAGCCACCAGGATTTTATAAATCTAAAAGGAATTTAAAAGCTAACCTGATTAAGAAAAGAAAAATCCTAGTGGTCTGGTTCACCATGACTTAACTGGACACTCTGTAAAGAAAATAAACTGTATGATATCATAGGCATAGCTTTCCAAAACTGTGTGTAGCCCTCCGATAGAGGGCTGGATTCCTCTCCTCCCTCCCTCACTGCAATGTTGCATGCGAATGAGAAGTTTGACTCACCCAATCACATCTTCCAGCGGCAAGCTCCATGGCCACCGTCAGTACGTGCCAGCATGTCACATAATGCGCCACACCCATGGAGATCGCCGCTGGAAGATGTGATTGGGTGAGTGAAACCTTTCATCAGTGGTGTAGCTAAGGAGCCATGGGCACGAATGCACGTTTTACATTGGGACCCCCCAAACATGTTCTACAGAACAATTGATACAGCGGACCAAAACCTGCCAAGGACAAATACAGTGTCAGAGGTGCAAGAAGGGAATGGGGAATGGTTTGTTAATGATTACTGCTATTTAAAGCATCTATAGAAGTGATTATTACCAGCACAGTACCAATAAAGAGCTAATACTGCGGTTGAGGAAGGGCCCCTCTGGCCCAAGGGCCCTGATGCGGTTGCAAACTCTGCACCCCTATTGCTACATCACTGCCTATCATAATATACTGCTTACAACTCATCAGGGAGGGAGCGAAGAGAGGACAGGTATGTGGGCTGCTAGAGGAATGCGGCACACAGCCAAAAAAGTTTGCCTAGCCCTGGGTTAGATGGTGCTGAATGCACTACTGCCCTCATTTTTTATTCAATTACCAAGTTTGGAAACATATTCATCTGATCAGAAATCTTATGTTAAAGACCAGACCATAAAATTACGGTAACTTAAAAACCTTATCTGCAGAAAAAAACAAACACATCTAATGTATCTAATTCATACAGTCATTCATAGCTCTGTACTTAAGTAATTCAACCAAGACTACATTTTCTATGAATCAGTTCAGTGGACTTTACAGGTCCTCCTTCTATGGCCATGCCTTAGCCTGCGATGTGTGTTGCAAATACGCAGCCCAAAGAACTGGCTAAGAATGAGCTTTGCTTGATTTTTACATATATAAAGAACCATTACCTTTCTATTCTGCTGTAAACAGCCTTTCATTCTTATAAAGGTTCATTGGAAACAGCATCACTCATTGTTATCTTGGAAAAGGTTAAGCGTTGTTTGTGGAATTGTGGCATGACTAATACTAACAGATAGCAATCAATTACTTGCAGGTGTGTGTAATCTACAACATCTCATTTTTAGCTTAAAGGGAACCTGAACTAAGTAAAAATATTTAAAATATGTAGTTATCCTCAAAAAAGGGAGGGACCCCAGCCTATGTGCTTCGTCCCGCCCAATATCTCTTATTAATATGGATGCAAAAATATTTGCCAAAATCTTAGCCAATCGTCTTAAACCACACTTAGAAACATTAATTCACCCAGATCAGACTGGATTCATGCCAGGAAAAAGCACGGACGTAAATCTCCGCAGATTATATATTAACTTATCCACCAATCATGACAATTCAGGTCGAAGAGTTGTGGCCTCCCTTGACTCAGAAAAGGCCTTTGATTCGGTAGAATATCCGTATCTTTGGTCAGTATTGGAAAAATTCGGGATTGGCCCTAAATTCCTGAGATGGGTCCAGCTGCTATATACTACCCCTAAAGCAAGAGTCCTAACCAATGGAATTATAGAGTCTCTGGCTGCAAAAATTAGAACTGAGCCTGGTATTCGGGGACTCTGGATAGGTAGTCTTAATGAAAAAATTGCATTATATGCGGATGACCTCCTTATATTTTTGGGTGATGCGGGTGCTTCTCTAACCACGCTGCTATCTACATTTAATACGTTTGGAGCCCATTCAGGACTAAAGATTAACTGGGACAAATCCTCCCTATTTCCAATAGACCCAGATGCAAAGAATAAGGCTGTCACTACCCCATTACAATGGGTGTCTGAATTTACATATCTTGGAATTCGGATAAAATACCCACTGGAAGATTATGTGCCAGTGAACTCCCATTGTAAAATCCATCGAGAATCATTGCCGAATGTGGACTACACTCCCGCTGACGGTAGTGGGTAGATCAAATCTGAACAAAATGTTATATCTGCCTAGACTAAACTATGTTTTCAGACAAACTCCTGTATGGGTTCCGGGTACTATTTTTAAATTTATTGATAAAAATCTGATCTCCTTTCTGTGGGCGGGGAAACAGCGAAGGCTCTCTTTGAGCACACTTCAGATTCCAGTATCGCTTGGCGGTATCGGGCTACCAAATTTTAGATTATACACATGGGCATCAGCGTTAGTTACTCTGAGGTGGTGGTTCGCCCAAGATAGTAGGAACACGGCCTCCACTGTTGAGGCGGCAATTGTAGGATCTTATGAAGGTCTTGCCTTGCTCCCCCTCAGAGGCGCTAAAGTGTTTTCATCTCTCCCGATTCCCATGGTCTTTACCTTGAAGGTTTGGGAAAGGGCAACACAAAAATACAAAGAACCTGATGTATACTCTCCCTTCACCCCCTTGTGGTGTAACCCTAACCTGCGCCACTTTCAGACCATTCCAGACCCTATTCTTTGGGCCGCACATGGGATCAAATGGCTACAACATATAATTAATAACGGGAATCTGACTTCTTATGATGCACTCAAAGTAAATTTTTCTCTCCCTAACAAACTGTTTTTTAGATTTCTCCAAGTGCGTCATGCCACCCATTCCCAATTCCCGAGACAAATTACTTTGAAATCGGATCCCCTTGAATCCCTACTTCTGCAAAAACACCTTGACTCTCCCCTCTCTGCAATCTATGCGGTACTGCAAGACAGTTCCAGCGCAAAAAATGGAACGACTATTTCGTACATGGGAGATTGATGTGCCGGGGTTGGAGGAGCTGGAGTGGAAGGACCTGCTTGAGGCCTCGGGAGAATACTTAATCTCAATAAAAGATAGACTAATACAACTTAAATTTATCCACAGGACGTACTACACACCCGTCAGACTAGCTAAGATGTACCCCGATAGAAGGGCAGAATGTACCTGTTGCAACTATCATACTGGTGATTTTATACTTATGATGTGGAAGTGTCCACAAATTCAGAGGTTCTGGAAGCAAGTTAATACTGTTCTGCAGAAACTATTTGAACGCCATATAGAGCTTGATCCGAAATCACATTTACAAGGGATTTCTGGGGATATTACACCATCCAGGAGGCTGGTACTTCTCTGGGATATGCTGTGCTACTTTGCAAGAAAAACAATAATTATTCATTGGATTCAACCAAAACCCCCGACTAGTGCAAATTGGGTTAATATAGTTAATGCATCCTTGCCTTTGTATAAACTTACATATATGCAACAGAATTGTCCCCTTAAATTTGAAGGTATTTGGATACCTTGGCTGGAATACATTAAGGACTAAGGAATAAACTATGAAAACCGAACTTAAATTACGATGACTGGGATCTTAACCTGAACTACTGATGGTGGGGGTGGGCAGGAGACCATGAGAGAGGGAAGGGAGGGGAGGGGTTGATGGGGGTATTGGCGGGTAATGTTCAATAAAATGTAGTCATGTCTAATATGATATGTATTTGGATATGCTTGCCATGTGTTGTATTTGTATTGGTTTTGTAAAAACCAATAAAACTTATCCGTTAAAAAAAAAATATTTAAAATAAACACAATGTACCTGCAAATTAATATTACATACTTACCTCACCATCAGTTCCTCTCAGAAGCTTACCATTTTCTTCTAACAATGAATCCTTCCAATTCTGACAACATTTCGCCAGAATTGAAATACGTCAGTTGCTTTCAGTTATATATCAGTTGCTGTCAGTTATCACTTAAAGAGAAACTCCAACCAAGAATTGAACTTTATCCTAATCAGTAGCTGATACCCCCTTTTACATGGGAAATATATTGCTTTTCACAAACAGACCATCAGGGGGCGCTGTATGACTGATTTTGTGCTGAAACCCCTCCCACAAGAAGCTCTGGGACCACGGTACTTTTGGCAGTTTGTTACAATGTAACAAGGTTCACAGACAGGAAATAGCTGTTTACAGCTGTCTCTAACAGCCAAAACAGCTAGCAGCAGCTACATAACCTGCCCACAGTAAAAATGTCACCATGTAATAAATGCCAGAATGTAAATCGGGGAGAGGAAAGATTTTACATTGAGCAAACACTGACTAAATCATTTATACATAATTATTGTAAAAATGAAGCACTTTTTTTATTACATTATTTTCACTGGAGTTCCTCTTTAAAGGACAACTGCTGTGCAAGGTAATGTCCATGTATGGCTCAAGTGGTCGATATTACAGTTTAATAGTGTGCTGACCCGGAAGGAAGCTGTTATGGGGTCATCACCATTTTCAAAATGGAGAAGAATTCCATTGGTCACCGTGAACAAACAGGATGCAGGAGAGGAGAAAAAGATTGATGAGCAGACTATACGAGAGGTAAGTAAGACGTGCTCAGACGTGCGCATGTTTATTTTGACTTTTATTTATCAGTTCAGGTTTGCTTTTACAGTGAATATAAAAGGTACAGTGGCGTAGCTAAGAAGCTATGGGCCCCGGTGCAAGTTTTACATGGGGCCCCCCTAAGCTCTCTATACATACAATTAATATGGCGTACCAAAACCTGCCAAGGACAACCACAGTGTCAAAGTTGCAAAAGGGAATGGGGAACAGTGTGTTAAGGATCACTACTATTCAAAGCATCTAGAGAAGTGATTATTACCAGCCCAGGACCAATAGAGAGATAATTCTGTAATAGAGGGTGGACCCTTCTGGGCCCAACTGGCCCAAGGGCCCCAATGCGGTCGCTACCTCTGCACCCCCTATTGCTACGCCACTGTAAAGGTAACTAGGAAATCACATTGTTTTCTGTTTACATGGTTGGAGACTACTATGTGTTTTCAAGCAGGTAACTTATAAGTTGGCTCCTTGTGACAGTGTTATATAGCCCCTCCTTGTTCTCTGGGGTTTATTCAGTGAGGTCTTTTTCCAGAGTAAGGTTGGGCTCATATTTTGCACTACTGATTGAGCCCTTATAAAGGACACCTGAAGTGAGAGGGAAATGGAGGCTGCCATATTTATTTCCTTTTAAACTGCAGATTTCCTGTCTGACCTGCTATCTTCTGACTTCAATATTTTTGTCACAGACCCTGAATAAGCATGCAGACAGGGCCGGGCTGAGGCATAGGCTGGAGGGGCTCCAGCCTCAGGGCGCAGTGTAGGAGGGGGCACACAATTCATTCAGCTGTCATTCCTAATTGTGTTTGAAGCAGAATGAAATAAGAAAAGGAGATACTGGGGTGCCTCTTAGTCTAAGAGTAATCAGTGTGTGACGGCTGGGGTAGGAGGGATGGAGGGGCGCACTTTGGTGTCCCAGCCTTGGGTGCTGGAGGACCTTGTCCCGGCTCTGCATGCAGATCAGATGATTGACTGAAATGTGACTGCATCTTGCCACATGCTTGTTTTAAGTATGTGATTCAGACACCACTGGTGTATGAGAGATCAGCAGGATGCCAGGGAACTTGTATTGACAGCCTCCATATCTTTCTCACTTCCGGTTTCCATTAACCACAATTAACCCTCCCCCCCCCCCCCCCCCCCCCATGTGGAATTCTGAATGCTTTTAAAGTCACTGATACATCACTCCCATTATCTTTAATTTTCTACCGTAACTTCCTTGATCAAGCCAGGGCAAATCCGACCATCAGAGGAGCTGCCTGGGGCTAGACTGGGATGCAGTGCTAGGCTCCACCCCTCTCCACATTCTACATGAGGACTCCTTCCTATCACTTCAGGTAAACGTTACATATAATTACACTGCAATGTGAAAGCATTTCCTGCTTCAGAATAAAGACCATGTCCTACCTTGGTACAGATATTTTCCCTGTGCCAGTCTTCAGAGGATTACAGCGGAGGCGGATAGCAGTAGCACGACCAGACGGACAGGACTGCGTAATCTCTTTGGAACTGTCAGGTTGTACAGAAACAATTCAAATGTATTTCAGAGAAAAAGAATGAGTTTAGTTTGGTTGCATTTTATTTACTTAATCTTATAGAGAGCATGGTATATACTTCTACACACTACTCAGCTACAGTCATATGGAGTTTGCAAGAGATAATCATCATTAAGGTAACACTGAACACAATCATGTAAAGGATCAAAGTGTAGCTGGATTGCAAGAAAATATGAATATTGAGGAGAAAAAAAATGGGTTAAGATGAAACAGGGCCCAAGGCAAGGTAATAAGCCTTCGCTTCCTCCGAGAGTCTTTTCGGTAAGTTGAGGTGGGAGAGGGGTAAGAGAAAGTGGCAGCTGGGTCCTTTGATGCCCACTAGGCCCCAGGCAGTTGCTTAAGTTGCCTTGGGAAGAATATTGCTCTGGGGAGGGTGTGGCGGGCAATGTTAGGCCTCTTACAATAGCTGGGATTATCTGTGGACTTGGGGATTTTAGCTGAACAATAAGGAGATAATTCCAATTGATGCTTCTAGGGCAAGGTGAGAAGAAGTTTTCTGTTATTGTGTCCCACAATTGATTGCATGACCCTTCACACCCTTCTCACACTGCCACAGGTAACAAAAATGTTTAATTTATTTTAAGACTATGCTTGTGGCATCGTTCAGTGCTACTTGCAATAATGCAGTGATGGCTAACCTTAGAACTCCAGCTGTGACAAAACTACAAATCCCATCATGCCTCTGCCTACCCGAGTTATGCTTAAAGCTGTCAGAGTATTACAATGCCTCATGGAACTTGTAGTTCCACCACAGCTGGAGCGCCAAGGTGTAATGCTGGGGGGTCATACTTTCTGACTACCCAGCACAACAAGGCTAAGAGCTGGATAATAGAAGAGGCTACACGGGCTGCCCAGAGCAACTGCAGCTCTGGGCTTCTGATAAGATGCAATGGCAGCGCAGTGCGATGTTGCGCTGCTCTTGAGATAGCAAACATTCATACAGATACAAGACAGACTGGAGTGAGGTAGCCAATAGCAACCGCAGCAATGGCTACCTCGCAAGGACAGGACTAGGAGGACAGAGGCTCACAGAATGAATGCTTGCTAATCTAGTCACTGCCTCAGTGACAGCAAGCATTCACAAAGACAAGAGTGAGGTAACCAATAGCAACCGCATCAATGGCTACCTCGCAAGGACAGGACTATGCTAGCTAAGCACGGGTGATCACGCTTAGCGCAAACTACCGAAACGTGCTAAAAACTGACTAGCTGAACACAGGATATCAACAGTTCGAGTACGTATATATCAGCGACACTGATATATCACCGTAACACGAATACAAGGAAAATAACAAACGCTGACTAGAATATGTATATATTGGCGATGAACCAATATATAACATAAGCAAGGAGACTAGCTAGATCTGGACTGGAGCTATACAGCGAACTAACTAGGCAATACAAATTCTCTGCACTAGAAGGAGTACGTATATATGTCCCCGTGGGAAATATGTAATCGTAGCTCCACAAGATAACTGAACTAGAAAGTAGCAAGACAAGGAATATTATTCACAGTATCAAGGACCCAGTAACAGACAGAGCTGAAACTATGATGGGCGAGGTCTAGAAGGGAAGGAAGACCTTTATGCTGGCATCAGCCAATGGATGCAAGCATGCAAATCTCCACACAGCTGAATGGTAATCATTCAATCCTGAGCTGGCCTGAATACCATTTGCTAGCTGAAAGACTATGATAACAAATGCATGCAGTACTATGTAACAACATGCATGCAGGAAATCCAGGGCTATCTGGCTGCAGTTCAGCTGTAGTAAGCCATTGGTGGAATGATGACAGCATTCTGAGCTGCCCAGAACTGCAGAGCAATTGCAAATGATAATGTGACTCATTGCAAATGTACAACCGAATGCAGGCCGACAAGCCAGAACTGTCCATTTGCGGCTCCAACGCAATGGACAGAACACGCCACGGGAGGAATCCTTACACAAGGTTAGCCATCACTGCAATGATGTATTGACAGAGTGTAATGCACAAAATGGTCACAAGAGGTCACTGTGTCTCCTTTGAGAATTAGATACTGCAATGTAATTCAACATGCAATTTTCCCATCAGATTTACAAGAAATTTCCTGTCAATTTCCAGCATGTCCGATCTGCTTCCGATTGAGAAAGCGATCACTTTTGTGCAGTACTGAAACAGATCAGACATGCTAGAAATGATTGAACAACAGGAAATTTCCCATCGATCTGACAGGAACTGCCTTCTAGGACTGTGACCATATTCTCACTTAGCAGTGAAATTTCTTTTTAAGCAAAAAGCGCCAGCGGTCAGTTAAGAGACATTTGGGATTCTGATTTTCCTCTAAATATAGGGAAACACTTTTAGACTTATATAAATTAAATGAATTACTCACTGCAGAAAACTGAGGAAGTAAAATTTAGTATGTTAAAATCAGGATTTGGTGCAATTTCATGCAGCAAACTTAACTTTTTTCTGCTCCTAAAAATGTTGTTTGCTGAATTTAAATACTCTGGCAGAAGGCAATTCTACACTTCCTACACCTCAAGTAATTTGCAGACATGCACTCTAGCCTTGCAGCACTGGAGTCCCAGATTAGAATCTCAGCCACGATTTGCATGGCCTTTGTATGTTCTTTCTATGGTTACATGGATTTTCTCCAGCAATTCAGTTTTATTCCCATATCCCAAAAAAATACGGGTAAGTAAGTTTTTTTCTTCCACAATTGGTTGGAAGAATACACTATGGCTGTAGTAAAGATTGGTTTGTGAGCTCCTCTGAATCACAATTAGTGACATGAATTCTTCAGTGTACATGTGAAACTGTGAAAACATATCTTGGATATATAAATGCATAATTAGTTGTTATGCTTATTAAAGACAGTTGCTCCTGACAATAAACTTTTCCCCTGAGACTTCTCACACGCCCCAAGCAAGCAAGGAAATACTTTTTAGTAAAGCCTCTTTATAGCTAAAGGTGAGTCAGTGTAATTTTTGGTCCAGGCAAAGGAAAATAGTAGAACACCTCAGACAACAGCAGCTCCTGCGAGGTTAGGGCTGTATACAATACAATAATACAATACAATAACATTTGTAAAGCGCTTTTCTCTCATAGGACTCAAAGCGCATATGTTAAAGCGGACCTGAACTCTTGCACAGGAGAGATGGAAAACACAGAGAAATCTACCCTGTGTGTGTTTATAGAGAATAGCCTGTCTAATTCTCCCCTCGTAGCAAGTAATTGAGCTGTCAACTGACTGCCGAGTTGTGAGCTTATATGTAAACACAGGAGGTTAACCTTTTCTGTGCTCCTAGCAAACCAGGAATTAAATACACTGCAGAATATCTGTGCCAGTTCTGTACTGTAAAATGTAATGAAGAAATATTTTTCTTTAAAGGTTGTTATGCTGTTGCTTATCTATTAGAGCAGAGAGGCAGTTCTGAGTGCAGGTCTGCTTTAAATTTCATTGGGAGGCTTGCTAGGATATGGAAAGGGAATACATATTTATGTTGGAGGGATTTGATGGGGGGGAGGGGGATATGCTAAGTTATAGAGGGTGAATAGTATTTTTCATTAGGAGGGTTAATGGCCAGGGTGGGTGAGGGAAACCTAATTGTTGGCTTTAGCTGGCATTACAGTGCATTGCTATGCGCTGACAGCTCCAGCACTGAAACAGGGCAGGCATGTCATAGTCAAACCCCCAGGCATACATTGTGTCTCACAACTATGTTACACTCAGAATACAAATAATTTCCTAACATTTTCCCTTTGGAAAGTGGAACCTATCTGCAGTTCCATGTTAGCGGTACTTGGGAAACTCTACTTCCCCATTATTAGTCAGATCTACAACACAGCTGATCATACACTTTATATTCAACTTTAAAAAAAACCTTTTCATTCATCTCCTTTATAATGGTATATTTTGCATGCTTGTTGTTGATTACTTGCCTGTAAGAGAATATGATGTCTTTTATGCCCACATTTTCTCCCGGAAAAAGCTTTGCAGGGGATTCAATTTTGCCCATCGTTGTTTCTGTAGTCACCCCTAATGCAGAGATTGAGAGATAAATACTTGCAAGTGTTCTTTTCCTTCATTATTTTTAAGGTGCCCATAAATTACTCGATTTTCAGCATCGCTATCATTCCGTCGTAATTATGGAATCTGGCAGATATTGATGGTGCAATATTGCTGCTTACCTGAGAGTTATGATCGATTCCTGGCCAAATCACGCAAAATGATTTATCCGGCATTCAGTCAGGTGCACAGCAGTGATAGCGTTCAATATTCCAGTGATCAACGCACCCCCCAGCCGGTCTGCCCCCATGTAATGTGTCGCCCCCCAGGCCTGCATGCAGTCAGGTGCACAGCAGTGATAGCGTTCAATATTCCAGTGATCAACGCACCCCCAGCCGGTCTGCCCCCATGTAATGTGTCGCCCCCCAGGCCTGCATGCAGTCAGGTGCACAGCAGTGATAGCGTTCAATATTCCAGTGATCAACGCACCCCCAGCCGGTCTGCCCCCATGTAATGTGTCGCCCCCCAGGCCTGCATGCAGTCAGGTGCACAGCAGTGATAGCGTTCAATATTCCAGTGATCAACGCACCCCCAGCCGGTCTGCCCCCATGTAATGTGTCGCCCCCCAGGCCTGCATGCAGTCAGGTGCACAGCAGTGATAGCGTTCAATATTCCAGTGATCAACGCACCCCCAGCCGGTCTGCCCCCATGTAATGTGTCGCCCCCCAGGCCTGCATGCAGTCAGGTGCACAGCAGTGATAGCGTTCAATATTCCAGTGATCAACGCACCCCCAGCCGGTCTGCCCCCATGTAATGTGTCGCCCCCCAGGCCTGCATGCAGTCAGGTGCACAGCAGTGATAGCGTTCAATATTCCAGTGATCAACGCACCCCCAGCCGGTCTGCCCCCATGTAATGTGTCGCCCCCCAGGCCTGCATGCAGTCAGGTGCACAGCAGTGATAGCGTTCAATATTCCAGTGATCAACGCACCCCCAGCCGGTCTGCCCCCATGTAATGTGTCGCCCCCCAGGCCTGCATGCAGTCAGGTGCACAGCAGTGATAGCGTTCAATATTCCAGTGATCAACGCACCCCCAGCCGGTCTGCCCCCATGTAATGTGTCGCCCCCCAGGCCTGCATGCAGTCAGGTGCACAGCAGTGATAGCGTTCAATATTCCAGTGATCAACGCACCCCCAGCCGGTCTGCCCCCATGTAATGTGTCGCCCCCCAGGCCTGCATGCAGTCAGGTGCACAGCAGTGATAGCGTTCAATATTCCAGTGATCAACGCACCCCCAGCCGGTCTGCCCCCATGTAATGTGTCGCCCCCCAGGCCTGCATGCAGTCAGGTGCACAGCAGTGATAGCGTTCAATATTCCAGTGATCAACGCACCCCCAGCCAGTCTGCCCCCATGTAATATGTCGCCCCCCTCCCCCCAGGCCCGCATTCAGTCAGGTGCACAGCGGTGATAGCGTTCTATATTCCAATGATCTACAGATTCCCAGCCAGTCTGCCCCCATGTAAAGTGTCAACCCCCCCCCCCCCCCCCCGGGCCCACATGCAGTCAGCAGCACAGCAGTGATAGCGTTCTATATTCCAATGATCAACAAACCCCCAGCCGGTCTGCCCCATGTAATGTGCCACCCCCCTGAGCCCATGGGAAGTATGTAAGCAGCTCACCTATTTGCTGTGCACCTCCTCTAGCATCTCCTCTCCATTGCCGCCGGGGGCACCTGAATTCCATTACTGTCTAATGTACTGACATCATGTACATGAGACAAGGTCATTGGCTACAGGAGCCCCAGCAATGGAGAAAATACTCTAGAGGAGGTGCGCAGTGGATAAGTGAGCTGCTTCCACACTCACCACGGGCCTGGGAGGGGAGAACACATTACATGGGGGGCATGTGGAGGCAGCAGTGCTAAGTAGATTTCTAATAGATTTTATGCTGTAATGTATCAGATGGTCAATCTGATGTCCCTTGAGTAATGCATTGCCACCATAAGCGTCATAAAAATACTGTAATCTGCAGCTCCAGACTCACCTATTAGCTGATCACCGAGGTTTACTGGTTGGGAGGATATAACTGTTTGATGATTGACACTTTTTGCTGTTGCAATCATAGACTGACAGACATAGGAGACCACAGAGTTAAAAGGTTCATTATCCGATCTTTGAGTATCAGTTACATTTTGCAGACATGTGGCCATTTTTTTCCCCTGTAAGAATATAAGAATATGTTAACAGTTATTAGACATATACATATAAACCCCCTGTAGATATTAGTGCCCATCCCCCCCATATAATAATCTATGTATATAACTGTAGCTACCTATACATCATGGACAACATGGAAAAGCAACGTATGCAAACGTATACAATTTAATCACATTGGTAGCATTTTTGGCCACATCTTGGCTATATTGGCGAACAAAAAAAACTGTCAGGCCCCATTCACACTATAAATCGTTAAACGCTAAGGAAAACGCTGAGCTTTTTTTTCTGGCGTTTTCCAGAATTTTCCTCCATAGATTTTTCAGTGTTTTTTCACTGTATGAGATAGCGTTTTCAGCGTTTTGCAGCGATTTGCATTTAGCTCTCCCATACAGGAAATGGCCGCTAGACAGGAAACAGAGGTGTTTTATGGGTAATCTGCTCTGTTTTGTGTGCAATCTGCAATATTTACTGCGTAAAAGCGATGGAAAAACGCTGAGGATTGTAAACAGCCCAGCGCTTTTGGGGCGATACTGAAGCACTCCTATCTTTTTTTTTTTTTTTTAAAGATTCTTTTTATTGAATTTTCAAAAAGGAGCATCTAAACACACTCACAATACTCACACGCAGGTGAGTGACAAAAAAAAAACATTAACAAAAGAGAACATACACATTTACAATAATTATCTTGATAACAGGACTCAATAGCACTATCTTTCAATATTATTTAACTTGTGTTTTTGTTACTGGTCCATGGCTTCCATATTTTTTCACATTTCTGCAGACACCCTCTAGCCATGTATTCTGCTTTATACAAATGTAAAGAATCATTAATTATTTTTTTCCAACATTTCAGAGAAGGTGGGTCCACACTTTTCCAGTTAAGTGCAATCGCTTTTCTATAATACAATAATAAACCCTCAAGTGCCCTTTGAGCTCTAGAAGGAGCAAGTTTAGTAGTATCTCCCAATATACAGTATATCGGTTTATTAGGCACATGGGTTTTTTATATTTTTGTTATATAATCACATATGGTTTCCCAGCTGGGGGACAGGTTTGGGCAAAGCCAGAATTTCCAACACAATACGGGATTAGAGGCAGGGGCGTAACTAGACCCCACCAGGCCCCCCGGCAGAATTTCAGAGCGGGCCCCCCCCCCCCTCGGGGCCGTTTTGTGGGGGCTGGAGGGGTGGCAGCATGAGGGGAAAGCCTTGGCCGCAGTCGGCGGGGAGAGGGGAAGTTCCCCCCCTCTCCATCACCTCGGGGCTCTCCCTTCTGCGCTCCCCTCCAGCTTAAGTTACAGTGTGGGCAGCGGGGGGCAGATACATACCTTCCGTGCGTTCCACTGCATACTCCTCGCTCTAGCGGCTGACGTCACTTCCGGAAGCTGCCCGCACTGTAACTTAAGCTGGAGGGTAGCGCAGAGGGGAGAGCCCCGAGGTGAGGGAAAGGGGGGGAGCTTCCCCTCTCCCCGCCGACTGTGGCCAAGGCTTTCCCCTCATGCTGCCACCGCTCCAGCCCCCACAAAACGGCCCTGAGCGGGCCCCAGGGGTGGCCTTCCCCCACGGGAGCATGGGCTGCAGGCCCTATTGTTACGCCAGTGATTAAAGGGGTTGAATTTAGAGAGTTTTGAAGGGGTTAAATAGGCCCTATGTCGTATTTTAAATTGTATTAATCTATCTCGCGTTGCTATTAGGTATGTAAATGGTTTTATCCATACATCCTCCCATTCTTCATCGTCAAGAGTTAGGTTTACCCATGGTTGCTTAAATGTGGTAAGATACGGTTCTATTAATAAAATAATACTTTGATAGAGTGACGAGAGGGCTTTATTTAGGTTCTCTTTTAATAATAAATCTTCAACGTCAGAGGTGTTAATTCTAACTGAACTATTACCAAATTGGGCATCAAATGCATGCCTTAATTGTAGAAACGTAAAAAAAAATGCGTATTTGGAAGGGAAAAATTCTCTTTTAGGGAGTCAAATTGTTTAAGACTTCCGGCCTGTACAATATGTTCTAGGTGTGAAACCCCTTTAGATATCCAAACTACCGGGTCTGCAATGGAGTAAAAATGGGAAAGTTTTGGATTGTTCCGGAGCGGAGTATGCATAGAGAATTTATTGTCTGGAGGGTGACTCCATTTGTAAACTAAATCCCAGGCTTTAATAACGATCCTCATATTATTTGTCAGAGCGTATAGGGCTGTGACTACTCTATATAATATTTGTTTAAGGGCCTCGAAAGAACCCAAATTAGCTGCACCCAATACAACTGCCGCGTTGGTGGGGTCTTGGGTTCGCCACCAGTTAGCCATTACTAGCTGACTCTCTAAGTAGTATTTAAAGAAATCAGGGAAGGCCAAACCTCCCTCCGTCCATGGCCGTTGTAATTTTTTAAGGCTGATATTAGGGTTTTTATTATGTCAAATAAAACTTATAAGGATAGACATCAGTTGTTTAAAGATTCCGATCCACACCGGGCAGTTTTTTAAATATATAGTGATATCTGGGTAGGAGCTTCATTTTTATCAAGTTTATTCTGCCAATAAGTGAGAGAGGTAGACATTGCCATCCCATAAGTTTTTGTTTGGTATGTTGTAAAAGTGGGCCTATGTTATCATTTATGAAGTCTTTGGGGTTGTTAGAAATCAGGATGCCTAAATATTTTGTTTTGGAGACTATTTCAATTGGGACGTTAGATATAGTAATGGGGTTCAGCGGAAGTATTTTTGATTTAGATTGATTTACTTCTAAGCCTGTGAAGGGGCAAACGTTTTAAGAATTTTCATTGTGCCTGGGATAGAGGTTTCTGGATTAGCCAAATATATTACTAAGTCATCAGCATACAGGGATACCCTCTCCTCCAGTCCCCCAACGCGAAATCCCTGTAAATCAGAGCTTTGTCGTAATGCAGTTGCAATTGGTTCCATAGCTATAGCGAAGAGAGCCGGAGAGAGAGGGCATCCCTGTCTGGTTCCCCTTAGCAGCCTAACCTGATTGGAAAGCTGCATTCCAATTTTGATTTGCGAGATGGGGGACTTGTATATAGTTTGTATCCAAGATATGAGTTTGGTGCCATATCCAAGTTTTGCAAGGGTAGCCCATAAGTATGGCCATTCTACCGAGTCAAACGCTCGTTGTATATCAACAAACGCTAATGCTCTAGGGGTACTAGAGCTAGCAGATGATTGAATATGAGTAAATATCCTTCTAAGGTTTATATCAGTGGTCTTGTGTGGCATAAAGCCAGTTTGATCTGGGTTTATGACTTCTGTGATATATTTATTTATTCTAGTGGTTATTATTTTAGTAAGGATTTTTAAGTCAATATTTAGTAAGGATATTGGCCTATATGACTGGCATTCTAAGGGGTCCCTATCAGATTTTAGAATTAGTATGACGTGGGCCTGATAGAATGAGGTGGGAAGGATTCCGTTGGTTAAGCAGTTATTTAAAATATTTTTAAGATACGGAGCTAATATGCGTGAATATCTTTTGTAGAACTCAATAAGTATCTCGTCGGGGCCAGGCGACTTCTGTGGTGGGAAGAATGCGATAGAGTCTATGATCTCTTCTTCAGTGATTTCAACCTCTAGCTCATTGGAAATTTCTTCCGTGAGGGATGGCATAATTAAGTTTGCTAATAAGTGCTCATTATTTGTCAGTGGAGCTGTATAGTTAAATTTATACAGGTGTTGGTAGTATTCGTGAAAAGTTCTTAGGATCTGGGTAGGACATGCTAAGATCTCTCCAGACTGCGTACATATTTCAGGTATATTTGATTGAGCGTTAGGGTCTCTTGAGAGGTTTGCCAAAATGTTCCCATTTTTATCTCCTTTTTCAAATGTTATTTGCTGCCATTCCAGCATGGAAATCTTAGTAAGGTCTGTCATGTGCAAATTAGTATTCCTTCTAGCATGCATGAGGTCATTAAAAGTGTTTTCATTAGGGGAATCAGCATGTGCCTGTGCAAATCTTCCCTCAGTGTCCTGGAGAGAATTTAATTATTTTTCATAGTTCTTCTGTTTTGCACTAATTTGACTAATATTATCTCCTCTAATAGTTGCCTTAAAGGCATCCCACACAATTTAGTCGTTGGCTGATTGTAAGTTGAGATCCCAGTACTGTTGGATTGCCAAGGTGATCTTTTCCCCAATTTCTTTGTCATTAAACCATCTTGGGATCTAGTCTCCATAAAGATTTATTTTGAGAGATACCAGCTTGACAAGTAATCTCTAGGGGGAGGGGGGTGACCCAACTGGGAAGATAAGACGCTTCAGAGACACTGGTGAGGACCTCGACATTGGCAAATGCTAGGTCAATTGTTGAGGCAGTGCGGTGTACTGAGGAGAAGTGTGAATATGCTGTTGCCTGAGAATTTTTCCATCTGCCTATTTCAGTCAAAGACAACGCATCTTCCCAGTTAGATAGGTCAGTATTATGAGGTCTGGTAGGGTTGGGTGAGTCTTTTTCTTTTCTTTCTTTGTGTGTCATATTCTTATTAATAAAGATAGATACTCCTCTAGAGAAGGTAGAAAATGTGGAATGGAAGCCCCTGCCTATCCACGGCCTGTTTGGTGCTTTAGTAGATGCCCCATCTAAATGGGTTTCTTGTAATATTAATATATGGGGTTTGTGCTTGTTTAAGTATTGGAACATTAAGGATCTTTTAAAGGGGGACCTCAACCCCCTAACGTTCCACGAAATGATTTCCAGAGGGTCTCCATTTGTAATATATAGTGACATTTGTAGCATCATAGGGGAGGGGGTAGACCCAGGAGAGCCCGGAGGACATGGACAGCAACTACGGTACGCAATGCGACCCAAATCATGTGCATGTAACTAACACCCATGTCTATAGCTAGACAAATGAACAGGAAAGATTAGATAAGTACCCTGCTGCAGTATTTAGAGTACAACAACACCAACTATACCGCAGCTTTGATCCCCAAACAATAGTGCAGAGGAGTGATTTGGCAAGAAAAATAATCCAACCACTACTCTACACCATCAACCAGAGTTCTACAAGCACAGAGAAGAAGAGGAGAAAGAGAATATGAGACTCAGTAGTAGAGAGGTAAGTAGAGAATAAGAGGCAGGAAAGAAGAAGAGGAAGAGACTACTTATAGAACAACTGGTTATGCAGAACCGACAGACACTGAAACCCCAAAAAAAGAAAAGGAAGGGGGGAAGGAGGCGGGCCTGTTAGGTGGGCCGCCATCCAGCATCTCCCAGTGTGAACTGGGGGTCCTTATATGCATATAACTGTTTCCAACTTAATAAACAAAAAACGTAGGTGCATCTTTTATACAGCTCACAAGTCACTGTACAACCTGTGTGCCATCACGGAAGAATCCAGGTGTCAGTATTTTAATCCCTAAGCAGGTGTGGTTTTGCTAGTTTGTTGCTTTTAGGTCTAACGAGAGCTATAAGGATATTAAACAGGTTAAGTATGAGGACACTGTTGGCTATATACGTTTGACAGACACATTATATGCTATAGTTTTCCTACCCTTCTGATGCTGATTCCTTTAGAAAAGAGACCAAAATGGTATACTGCTGACCTCTAGTGGTCAAAGAAAATAGCAGTGTCTTAATAGTAAGTTTAAACAAATTTGATTTCTATTACTATGTCAAAGTTCGTGGAGCGTAGTAACCGGACTGTTTAAAGAGACTCTGTAACATCAAAAACGTCCCCTGGGGAGTACTCACCTCGGGTGGGGGAGGCCTCAGGATCCTAATGAGGCTTCCCACGCCGTCCTCTGTCCTACGGAGGTCTCGCTGCAGCCCTCCGAACAGCCGGCGACAGGCCCGACTGTTCAATTCAATATTTACCTTTGCAGGCTCTAGCGGGGGCGCTGTGGCTGCTTTCGCTCCGAAGGAGGCGGAAATACCCGATCTCAGTCGGGTCCGCTCTACTGCGCAGGCGCCGGAGACTTGCGCCTGCGCAGTAGAGCAGACCAGACGGCGATCGGGTATTTCCGCCTCCTTCGGAGCCGACAGCCGCCAGAGCGCCTGCGCAGGAGCCAGGAAGGTAAATATTACGTCACCGCTGTACGGAGGGCTACAGCGAGACCCCCGAGGGACGGCAGACGGAGTGGGAAGCCTCATTAGGATCCTGAGGCTTCCCCCATCCGAGGTGAGTACCCCCCAGGGGACGTTTTGTCGTTACAGATTCTCTTTAAGGGGCTATAAAGCATATACAGAGTTTTCCAAGAAGGAGAAACCTCACAACCATTCGATTTCTCCCGGATTCAACCCGGAGGACACACAGATTAGCAGCCTAGGCATACACCTATACTATAAGTATAGATTGCTAACACAAACCCATTTTCTTCCCAATTCGCTCATAATAATTAAATGTTCTAAAACAGCAAAATTAGTATTTATTGCTACCATAAGTCAGAATATAACCCAATTTCTCATATAGTACCAGCTGAAGCCGAGGGGGGCCCAGCCAACACACCCGCTCGGGGCCGGGGTATAGATCCCACTAACGGTAGGACCCAGTGACGGGGCCCCTACGCACAGCACGTCCCTCCATCCCCCTCCGCCCCAGCAAACATACCCAAGTGCTGCTCATCGCTTTTAGGTTAGCTAAAGCCCAGATTTGCATCACAAAACAGTTATTGAACCTTAGGCGATCATTTTAAGAAAGGTATAAATATCATTAAATAATCCCTAGAATAGAATTATGCCATAGTGGTTTCCAGAGACGGTACACGTATACACCTTGCCAGTATGCTACGTTTCTTCTGAGAAACATATAGCTTTAAGTCCGTAGTAGTCCAGGCACGTATGAGATTTAGATTGCTCCATGTATCTCAGCCTGAAGAGGAAGGTGCAATATCGAACATTTTCATCTTTATATTTAGTTAGTATAGATCAAGTGAAGCCACACATGGGGAACCTGAAGTATTATATGCTTATTAACTATAGTCAGTTCAGAAAAGTACTCCTGTAGGAGGTGATAGCGTGGCTGGGCAGATAAAGCAAGCGAATGACACTTAGTACAGCAGGTCTATGGGTATAATAGCAAATGGGAGATAATGCATTTTATGAAGATTATGAAATGTTATTATCTTACAGCTAGACTCAGGAGTTCTGCTTGGGGAGGGCTTCAATCCAGGACATAGCGTCCTCCGGTTTATCAATAAATATAACAGACTCACCATCATGAATTTGTAGCTTTGCTGGAAACATCATGGCGTACATTATTTTCCTTTCTCTCAACTTAAATTTTACCTGCGTGAAGGATTTACGTAGCTTTTGAGTTTCTGCAGTGAAGTCTGCAAAGAGCATAAATCTGGTATTTTCATACAGAAGATCTCCTGCTTTTCTCGCTGCTGCAAGGATAGAGTCTCTGTCCCGGTAATTGAGAAGCTTGAAAATTAGAGGCCGCAGGAGAGCTCCAGGAGGGCCTCTCTTGGCTGGCATCCTATGTGCTCTCTCGATGAGAAAGTATGGAGAAAAAGTATCTTCTGGAAGCAGCTTACGGAGCAGGGAGTCCATGAAATCTGGGATATTCTGCCCATCAGTGCCTTCTGGTAAGCCTAGTAGTCTTAGATTGTTTCTTCTATTTCGGTTTTCTGCATCAATTGCTCTTACTCCTAGGTTATCCAGTCGTTTCTCCATTCTTGGGATGGCACAAACATGAGATTGCTGTACATCTTGCAGATCAGAAACTGTTTGTTCAACGTCAACCGTGTGTTCTCTTAGCACCGACATGTCTTGACGCAGTAGCCCCATCCCCGCCTCATATGCATCCATTTTTAGGGTGAGTGTAGCCTGGCAGTGTTTAAAGGCATCAAACAACACAGACACAAACACAGAACATTTATATCGCGCTTTTCTCCTGGCGGACTCAAAGCGCCAGAGCTGCAGCCACTAGGACGCGCTCTATAGGCAGTAGCAGTGTTAGGGAGACTTGCCTAAGGTCTCCTGCTGAATAGGTGCTGGCTTACTAAACAGGCAGAGCCGAGATTCGAACCCTGGTCTCCCATGTCAGAGGCAGAGCCCTTAACCATTACACTATCCAGCCACTGCATCAAGTATTTCAAATGGGTTAGGAGGGGCTGGTTGGTCGCCATCTTGATCTGCCTCGTGGTCCGGGTTCAGCGTCTCTGCGGAGGCCAGCTTGTGTTTGCTGGTAGATATCGGAGGTGCTTGAGAGGTGCTCGGACGCTCCAGAGAGAGGGCTCTTTCTGCTTTCCCTTTATCTTTGTTCGTTCTGTTTGAGCGCTGGGACATTGTGGCGTCTTCGTATGGGGAGTATCTCTCCGATGGTCTGTGTGACCTAGTTGGGCCTACCGCTTCTCCTCTGCCCGGGAGCAGGGGAAGGTGTACCTCTCGCTCTGGCGGCAGTGCTGGGTTGTACCACTCCAGTTTTGCCCAGTTGGTAGCGGAGCTTTTAGGGAGCAAATGCAGCAGTTTTCGGCAGAAACAGTTCAGTATAAACAGGGTTTTTCCGAGTGCTGGATGGCGGAGCTCTCTGTGTTAGCTGTTCGCCATCTTGGCCATGCCCCCAGCGCTCCTATCTTTAACATTGAAGCACTAATCACTCAAAATCGCTCAGGAATGGTGCAGGCTACAAGTTTGCGTGTCAGCTAATCGCTGAAAAACGCAAAATGCTTAAATGAGAACAGCCACATAGATTTTACATTGCACAAGCGCTTTTAAAAACGCTAGCGATTTCCAGCAATGCAGAAATCGCCTGAAAAGCGCTCTATTGTGATTGGGCCCTCAATGTGATTAATCTGTATATGTTACTTTTCCATGTTGTTTCTATGTGCTCTCACTCCTGCACCTTGCACTTTATGGTACCCCTGATAAGTGGTGTGACTACAAATCCTGCAAACTTTTGATGGTGCCCCCCAATGTTCATATCCTTACCCTTAGTGGCCCTTGCAGCCTGGGAGCCCATCTTGCAAGGGCCATAAAACAAGCGTGGACATCATAATCTTCACACCCATAACAAGTGTAGCCACAAAAACACCCGATCTGAAGAATGGACCCCTTTATTAGAGGTAGTGAAATAGTAGTGGGGGACCCCTTACAGCTCTGGGCCCCCCCTGCGGTTACAGGGGCCGCTCCTCTCTAGTTACACCCTTGCCCCTGATGAAGCCCCCATTACATGTAAGGTTGTTATAGGGTCATACTGTGTTTATTATTTAGCATGGTAACAGGTGGAATGTAGCAATAGCTCTGCTTACCCCGTTACAAATACACCCTATAGGGTCATGTGCCATGCTAGTGAGTTAGTACATTCAGATTTTTGTAGTTTGCTCTTGTATGTCTAATTCATTTTTAAAGAATCATTAAAAGTTATATTTTAAGATAGCTGTCTCCCAAATATGATCATCTCTGAGAATTAGTACAGACAGACATGATCCTTTATCCTTCATGCCTAGTAATTTTCCTTGTGCAACCAGAATATCAGGTTTAGAAAGGGCTAATTTATGTGATAAACACATTTGTGTGAAAATGTCAGACAATGCAAACAAACCATTTAAAAAAAAAATAGGGTTGTAATTCAGATTCAGAACCTCCCTCTGTAATAACAGCTTGGGCTATATATTCTATGCAATTTTGTAATGTAAGTTATTGTCATGTAAGGTTGGGCTACCTCCATTCTGAATAAAATGCCAAGTCTGTTTTAAAAGGAGCTGAATAAATTAAGTTTAATCCAAAAAAACCTTAAGCACTATCTTTATGAATTAATTTCATCTGTGTATATCTAATTTCACTTCACTTTTAGTAAGCCAGCACTAAAAATAAGTTATAGGAGGTGGATCAAGTTGACGTTGAAGATAAAAGGGTAAACACAAGGACAGGAGACCAATATAGTGTAGTATGCTTTTTGAAGGTGGATAACCTAGAGATGGTAAATGAAGTACTCACAAACTGGAGTTGCATGAAAGCAACCACTGTTGGCTCTTGTGGGGAAAAGACCCATTCGCACTCAGGTATACGATGATGGGTTGGTCGCTCTCTCCAGGAAAATGGGGTGTGAGACCGATGGGTCTCGTTCCTCTAAAGGAGAGTAGTACTGGTACAATAGCAGGGTTTGGTGCCCAAATTGAATAAAATGATTCAGCTATTAAGACATATAAAAAGGTAAGAATTTGCTTACCTAATAAATAGTGTCTTGACTGGTATTCAAGAGAAAAACTTTATTTGCATGTGCGACAATACGTTTCCTGGGTCTTAATACCCACTTCCTCGGTTCAATACTGTGCCTGTACCACAATATTGTGGGGTTCCGAGTGCCTCTAGGAGCATTGTCACATTTGCAAATAAAGTGTCTTTTTTTTGAATACCTGTCTAAATACCAATCATTATTGGGTAAAAGCAGCTTGTTGTACTGTGTGAGGAGTCTGGCAGTGAGTGAGGAGGTGGGAGGCAGGAGAGCAGCAGTGTTTAAATTGACTTGCACAGCAGAAGGGAGCAGGTGGCACTGCTGTCCTGACTGAGGAGGAATGGAGTAGCTGAGGGTGAGCAGTTTGTTTGTCACAGACTCACAGCCAGTGTGCTATTGTGTTGAGATGCAGCATGTCATGTGTGCGCATTAAACGAAGTAGAATAAATTGTCGGGTGCTGTGCCATCATTCCAAACCGGGGGGAGGGGCATCCTCATTTTATATATATTTTATTCATCATGTTGCATCTGTCATTGTAATCACCAGTTCTGTATTTTGTACCAGTGTCCATACTTGATGTACTGTATATCGTTGCTGTACCATTATGTACCCCTTGTTTGTTTTCCTACTTTTGTACAGCACCACGGTATTATGTTGCCGCTTTGTCCAGTCTCCATTGCAGTTCACACTCATTATAACATGTGCGTTATGCAACTGACCACTGTGAAGCTTCAAGCAATCATTTTAACATTTTTCTAGTTAGAAACCGCATATTTATTAAAATGTTAGTCCCTTGCATCTACCTGCAGGATCCTTAGTAACACTAGTTGTGACAGTCATCCTCTTGCACATAGACAGACAGTGGCATAGCAATCGGGGTCGCAGAGGTCTTGGCCGCACCAGAGCCCTTGGGCCAGTAAGGCCCTCCCTCAACTGCAGTATTAGCTCTTTATTTGTGCTGTGCTTGTTATGATCACTTCTATAAATGCTTTAGATCATAATAATCATTAACAAGCTGTTCCCCATCCCCTTGTTGCACCTCTGACACTGTGTCCTCAGCAGGTTTTGGTGTGCTGTATGAATTGTTACGTAAAGAGTGCTTGGAGGGGGGCCCAATGTAAAACTCGCACTGGGGCCCATAGCTCCTTAGCTACGCCACTGCACATAGACTTTACAGCATTCATAGTTCTTCAGTGGTTCCAATCCTTCTTGAGTGGCAGAACCCAAAAAGTGTCTATGGGGCCCTGCCTGTCCACCTCTGTACCACTTAGGTATGGGGTGCCCCAATCCTCTCTCCCCTGCTTTTCACGATTAGCATGTTACCGCTTGGAAAACTAATCCAAAAACATGGCCTGACATACCACTGCTATGCGGATGACACCCAACTATATCTTTCCTTCAAGCCTGGTGTGACAGACCCAACTCTAACTATAAACGCCTGCTTACGTGAACTACAGCAATGGATGAGTGACAACTGGCTGAAACTAAATGCCGACAAAACTGAAGTCCTTCTGATCGAAGGGCAGCGCATGACAACAAAACAACTTAAAGGGAAGGTCCAAGCAAAAAAAAAAAAAATGAGATTCACTTACCTGGGGCTTCTAGCAGCCCCATGTAGCCATCCTGTGCCCTCGTAGTCACTCACTGCTGCTCCAGTCCCCCGCTGGCAGCTTTCTGACCTCGGAGGTCAGGGCCACATTGCATACATTTTTACGCATTCCAGCTAGTGCAGGAACAAAAATGTACGCGTTTCACCACTAACGCGTAAAAATGTATGTGTTAATGTTCCTGCACTAGCGGGAATGTGTAAAAATGTACGCAATTCGGCCCTGACCTCCGAGGTCAGAAAGCTGTCGGGGGACTGGAGCAGCAGTGAGTGACTATGAGGGCACAGGATGGCTGCATGGGGCTGGTAGAAGCCCCAGGTAAGTGAATCTCATTTTTTTTTTTTGCTTGGACCTTCCCTTTAACTTGCAGTCTTCACCACTGGGAATAGGAGGCACGGATCTACACTGCTCTGATCTTGTGCGTAGCCTGGGAGTTCTAATTGATGGGGATTTAAACTTCAGAACTCACATCTCTGCTGTGGTGAAATCATCCAATTTTCACCTTAAGAACATCGCAAAAATCAAGCACCTCATTCCCCCAGAAGATCTACCAACCTTAGTTCATGCCTTCATTACCTCCCGACTGGACTACTGCAATGCTCTCTACACTGGTCTTCCAAAAAAGGACTTGTATCGCCTACAGCTGATACAGAATACTGCTTCCAGACTGCTAACCAACCAACCCCGTCACTGCCACATAACGCCAGTCCTGCACTCCCTTCACTGGCTACCTATAGAATGGAGGGTCCTATTCAAGATCGGCCTACTGACATTTAAATCACTGAATAATCTGGGCCCTGGATACATGAAAGAAATGTTGCAGCTGTGTAGCAATCCCCGCATTCTCAGATCCACAGGTTCTAATAATCTAGTCATACCCAGAGTCCACTTGGAAACTATTGGTCCCAGAGCCTTCTGTCATGCTGCCCCTACATTTTGGAACTCCTTACCTCAACAGATCAGGACAGCTCCATCCCTGGACGTGTTTAAATCCAGACTAAAAAACCACCTGTTCAGTTTGGCATTTGCAGAAATATAACTTTTGTTGTGTGAATACTTCATCCTACTACCAACTACTGAATCTGAGAGAGCCTAAGCACTTTGAGTCCTATGGGAGAAAAGCGCTATAGAAATGTTATTGTATTGTATTCAGAACAGTAATCTACTGTAAGTATTAGCAAGCTGAGAGGAGGATCACTGGCAATATTGTTAACCCTCTCCCACACACATAGATATCTGCCACCACCAGTTTGCAGCAGAACATGGCCTGTACACCAAAACAACAGTGTGGCTCTAGCATATTCAAAGCAATGTCTGCGACACCTACTGTGATTTTTATTTTGCAAGAATGATGCAGCTTTACAAATGTAATATTTTACAATGGCAACATGGAGAAAGAGAGAGTTGACTGAATAAATTAAAACGAAAAAGAGATGAAAAAGATCGTGCTCCAATGCCCCCCCCCCCTGCAGCGACTCAGTTTCATTTTCGGCAACTCAGCCAGTTGATGACCACTGCACCTGCGCAGCACTAGCTATGCGCATCCTTGATTACTCTCCCATCACCAGGAGCATCCTTCGCATGCGTAGTATGAGAATTCCTCATACTGCGCATGTGCAGGACACTCCTGGCGGCAGAAGCGTGATTTAGTATGCACACAGCCAGGGCCGCTGGGGGTCTCTGCAGGGAACTGGAGGATCGTTCCATGATGATGTGGGCACAGGGCATCAGCAGGTGACTGGTACTTGTTGTGACGAACATTACGGAAAGATGTGCGTAATCGCCAACGACTTGCGTAACGGTCTGTCTCGGATTTGCGATGCGCCAATCTGGGGTGGAGTCACACAGAGGATTAATAAATGTTACATTTTTGGGCTCTGAGATCTGGGGGCGGCAACCTTGCTGCCAGGAGATAACCCCGCCTTCCCTTCACCTAGTTTGGAGGTAATCCAGCCCCAATTCTAAGATTGTATAAATATGGGGCCAGCAGAGCCCGCCTTTGTCCTTCATCATTTCATCTGCTAAAGAAGAGCTTGGAGCATGTGTTCAAGGAGGACCGAACTCATGCTGTGTTTCAAGTACTCTTAACATTAATGCCTACTTTAAACTGGACTCTTTTTCTTCATTCTCCAAATGGACTGCTTAGCGTAACTACAGTAAGAACTTTCTGATTTTATCCCTTTTATTTTGAAGCTTTGTGTCTATGTGTTAATCTGTGTAAATGTATGTAATGCAACTTTGTTATAAAACGTTTAAAAATCGTTATGGTGACAATCCGTTCTGAATATACACAAACGTACCTATTCTCCTGAAACCGCTACCGTGTTTAATAGAAGTGTACCTTTATAACCCGTATGCGAGAACCCGGCCTAGATATAAAGATCTGACCCAGGTTCCTGCATACTGCTAAGGGTTAATAGAGCGTTCTCGAAGTACTAGTATAACAGTAGCGGGCTGTGTAACCCGCTTGGTGGCAGATCTTTGAATTGTATGTGTGTGGTGAATCCTTTGGCGTCTGAACGCTCCCTCCGCGAGTCGGCTCATCAAATTGCGAAGTCAGGTTACGCTTCGTGTTGAGCAAAATGACAGTGTGAGAGGATTTCTGACGCCGATCGATTGACCCGTCCACAGACCGGCCCTTGCTGTCTGTGACACTTGTTATGAAAAATACTAAATAGTCTGTTTCCACAAAAAGTTACATTTGTGAGTGCCTTGAGTTAGGATTTGACTTTGAGAGTTGCATGTCCTCACTGACTTCTATAAGATAGCATTGCTGGCTGTATGTTTTACTGTTTACATATTCACTTTACAGCTAACAATAGGAATAAACAGCTACTGTCACTGTAACAAACCTGATTTCCACAGAGACTTATAACAAACTGGTGATTATATCTCAGTCCTTTGCTGGTAAAACTGGGAGGTCCGGAAAATGTAGTTACATTAGAAAGTATGGAGAAGTCATACTGCAGCTTTTCTCTTCCTGCTGATAATGTCAGCTTACAGTCATTGAAACACAAGGAGCGTGCCTACAGAGAGGAAAACACAATGGTGAAACAGTAAGAGCAACAGACATACCACAACATATGGCTTTAAAGTGAAATTGTTTGTATGCAGAGATGGGTGTGTGGGTGGCCCCTATGATCACCACAAGCAAACGGTATAGGAGATTTCCTGTTACTGATAGGCTACTTTTGCATGCTTGCAAGTTACATTTGTGTATTGTACTTTACTATAGCCATGGCTAATATTCAAATACTATCATGCCAACAAAATGCTTGTATTGTAGGCTATTCAGTATAGTTAAACATTGGAATGAGGGGATAGTTCATGAGGAAGCCATTATCTGATGTCTGTTGGTGTTGAGAAGGTGAATGCTGCATCAGTCAAGGGGTGGATGTGCTAACGTTAGACAAGGATTCTATAACTAGTGCATAAAAGTTGTTGTGCGCAGAGAGTGCTACCTTGTCACCGTAAGTATCAGTAAAATTGGCTCCATGAACCTTCCAACTCAGTTACCACAAAGCAGAACCTTTCCAAGCATAAGGCCCCTTTCACACTTATCACTTCAATCTACAGTTGTGTTCAAAATTCTTCAACCCCCACTGAAATTTAGTGTTTGGGCCAGTTTGACATTGATTTTGATCATTTCAGTCATCTTGTTTACAGTTAAAGCCTAAGAATGTGACTGAACTGGAGGCTTTTGCCCATGAAGAATGGGCTAAGATACCCGTAGATCGCTGCAAGACACTTGTGCCAACCTATGCTTCACGTTTAAAAGCTGTTATAACTGGAAAAGGATGTTGTACCAAGTACTAAAAATGAATGTCACTTGGGGGTTGAATAAAACTGATAATGATGTGAGCACAGAAAAGACATTTGTGGTTATTTCACTATAAATGTTATGTTATATTTGTCTTACTTTTAAGTGCCTCTTTGATTTAACTGTAAACAAGATGACTGAAATGATCAAAATCAATGTCAAACTGGCCAAAACATTAAATTTTAGTGGGGGTTGAATAATTTTGAACACAAATGTACATTGCATGCCTCTCACCTGTCGCAATGGGCATTAGACTCAATGAGACTATGCACAATAGAACCAGTGCGCAACAGTAGTAGCTTAATCAACACTAGGCCACCGAACACTGCAGTGCGTTGTTGCATGATCCACACTTACTGCACAGATTATGCAGCAATGCAGGTTTATGGCAATGCAATTGCGTTTGCAGCGGCGCATGTACAGAGTGACAGTAATTGTGCGATCATCCTGCCCCAGGCTCTTCTGCCGCAGGATGCTTGCACCGCACCAATTGTGAAAGAAGCTGAAATCTAAAACGTATATTGACAATAAGAGGAAATACAATTTTGCAACTTCTATGTAGTTTATTGAATGCAATCTACATGTACAGCACATGTGTAGACCCCAGTACTAACTGGGAGTACTCATCTAATCACTCCACTATTGGGGCATAGCAGGTTGGCAACAAGAGCTGGAAGGAAGACCTCCTTATTCTGTGTAGTTCAGAGCTGGGACAAGGTCCTCCAGCACCCAAGGCTGAGACACCAAAGTGTGCCCCCTCCCCCCACCTCAGTCATTACACACTGATTGCTATTAGACTAAGAGGTGCCCCAGGCCCCCAACACCTTACTCTAGTTATCTGGCTTGCAGTCACTGCCATGAATCCCCTTTTCGTATTTCTCTCTGCTTCAAACACAATAGGGGAATGATAGCTGAGTGAGTTGTGCGCCCCCTCCTACATTGCGCCCTGAGGCTCTCTCGCCTCTGCCTCGGCCAGGCCCTGGTCAGTTATCTGTTTATTTTTATGTGCATGTGGTTTTGTTTTTTACTCCTTACATAAAAATCTGAGCTGAACACATTAACTTTACATAACAAATGTAGGGCTCAGCTATGCTTTATTTGTGAAGTAAGATAGTTGCTACACCATGGATGCAAGATAGAGGAAGATATGTCATGAATATAGGCATTAAAGGTATGTGGGAATAAGAGGGATATAAAGGCTGCCATATTTATTTGTGCTCTCTGCTAGTTATATTACATCATAATGCTCTCTCTAGTCCTGGGATGTTAAACCAGTCCTATGAGGGCTGAGGTCCTCACACATTTTTGACACAGCTCAAATGAATTGATGGGTCTGAATCACATTTCTCTCTTTCTCAATCTATCCTAAACACTGGCATGGTTCTGACCCTCCAGGCCTGGAGTTCGACACCTGTGTTCTAGTCAGACGTCGATTCATAAAATGTTACACCACATGCTTGCTATACTTACCTCTATACAGTATTTTCAGGACTACGCCTTCTTTACATTATATATCATTCCTTATATTCAACACATTTTACATATCACTATGTACTTTTAGGTAACACACTTATCTCCCCTTACATCATTGCTCTTTGTTCCGGGGCCACAGGCCGTACAAGGCTGCTTTCCAGAAGAGGAGTATGCTTGCAGATATGTATTTTCTGGGCAGGATACGCAGTTACTGGTCTTTTTGTCAATGTAGTGGCCGGGGGGACAGGAGATGCACTGGGAATCTTTGTCCTGGGCACATGGCTGGCACCAAGACGCAACACCATTTTTAACATTTGTAACATTTATGGAATATATCTTTGCGATGTCTGCTGTGTATTTGCGACCCTGTAAATAAACACAAAAACCCAATGGTCATTCAGGAGCACAGTCATGTATTTCCTTGTGATATGCTGTATTTAATGTTTATTATTTTAGAAAATGATTCTAAATAGAGCGCAATGGAATACTAAGGTGACGTGTGACATGATGAGATAGACAGGTGTATGTACAATGCCAAGCATACAAATAACTAGGCTGTGTTCCTTTTCTTCTTTCTCTGCCTGAAAGAGTAAAAAAACAGTTATGCTAGTGACAGTTATTTTTCTGCTGGGACTACAGCATAGAAAAAAAAATGTTTTGGGGAGCGCTAGAGAGATTATATATTAGTTATGTCACCCTACGAAGGGGATCCACCTCCTGTAATCTCCAGATAGCCGCAAAAATATACTACAAGGGGGTGTCTTCTTAGACAGATATCAAAATTTATTAATAAAGACCATATAAAACAACCACACAAAATTATCTTATCCCCACCTTAATAAAGTGATACATGTCCGTGTATTGATGCAGGTCAGCTGACTTCACATGCCCACACACAAACAACCTGGCTACAATGCAGATCTAATGACAGGGTTACTCAAAACTGAAAATACAACTGTGATACAGATGAACAGCGCCATCATATTGTCTCACAGACTTCCAATGTGAACTGTCCCTTTATTGCAATATTGCCAGATATTTAGTGTTGGTTCACACCAACATTACACATGCCATCTCTCATCTGAGCACTATCAATATGATGAACCGGGCTATCAGTTGCCAACAAGCCGTATGCGTATCCACAGCGCTATTTCGTAATTGTGACAAACCATAGGCTTAGGTGACTGAACATCAGATTACATCATGCATCAGCAGTCCTTGCATAATAGCAGAATACAGATCGCACTGTGCCATCATGGGCCCACAACACTGCTGTGCCACTAGATAGAGTAGTGCTTAACAGTTTCTGCATGACAATTGATTAGTAGTGCATGTTGCCCAGATGGGCTCTCACAACCGCTGGGTTGCACTTCACCGATAAATTGTTCCTCGTCACCTCTCGTCAGCTCTCAGCAACGGTTCACATCAGTGTCCATGTGGGTGGCAGTATGCGTTCAAGGTTGCCTCTCTGGCACCTTCAGCAGATGGTACACGAGGGCTCTGAGCGCTAGTCAGCATGGGAGTCTCAGCTGACCTGCTAGGCCGCGCCACGTGACATGTTTCGCCTGGCCTCTCCAAGCTTTCTCAAACCTAGCAGGTTTTTTTTTTCAAAGTCAGATACTTACCTAAGGAGAGGGGAGGCTCTGGTTCCTATAGAGCCTTCCCACTCCTCTCACAGATCCCTCATTCCAGCACTGGCTCCCCCGTAGCCATATTCAACCAATTTGGTCAAATACTGCTGTCTCTGCCGCCGAAGGGAGGCTTCGGAAGTCTTCGGGAGTCCGAGTGCTCCCAAAGACACGCCGCTCCATACTGCACACGCGCGAGTGCCCTCTCTCGTGCACTCATGCGTGCGCAGTATAGAGCCGCCTGTCTTCGGCAGGACTCAGCTCCTGAAGATTTCCAAATTCCCCCCCCCACGGGGGATTCACACAGGAAAGATAGCGTTGCAACGAGGAAGGCTCTATAGGACTCCTTGTCTTCCCTCTACTTAGGTAAGTTCCAGGTTTTTTTTTTTTAATAAACAATTCCCAATTACTTTAAATAGGAAATGTCCACTGTAGCCTTGAAGGATTATGATAACCCCTAGACAGTCTTACCACCTTACCACCTTCACACTCCACAGCCCCCATGCTCAGCATCCACCCACCCACACAAAGTACTGTAAACCAAAGAACACACACTCTTTCCACGCACACCTCCACCTTCCACACACACTATTATCATGGTAAGTAAAGGCCACTCTCTTTACCCACACACACTCCCATCAAGAAGCTCTGATCAATATATAAAGTTGAAAAGCTTACTGTCTGCAGGAGGTGGAGAACAGTTGCCCAGCACATGACAGGACAGAACAAGCCCTAAAACACGCTATAACACAGACTCTTAACACTCTTTCAGTAGTGTAAACTAAATACAGCTCCTCTGTCAAATATATAATACAGCACAAAAGAAGCCATACCCTGTACCAAAACATAACACAGTGGCTAAGATAAACAAGCCCCAGGATCAAAGAAGCCAGAGTTCACATATATCAAGATAACGTAAGACAAAATACAACATGCAATACTGTACACAAACATACCTACATAGGGGATAGGTATAATGAAGCACTTGGCCAAACAGAGCCGCAGACACACACAATAATGCATAGTTACAAAGGAGTAGCTTGGTGTGTGCTCATGACCAAGCAGCACCTGACTTATAATGGCTGAAGAAAAGCCTCTCTGCAAATTAAAAGGCACAGCATGTGCAAATGGCATCCGCAGTACCAGAATATGCAGGGCCAAAACCAACTACACTGCCTCTTCCTGCCACCAAGAGGATTTAGTTCATGAAAAAACTTAACTTACAGTACACTATCTGTGTTCTTCTATTTGAGGTTCAATATAAAGACTATAACCATAGGCGTAGGGATCACCATAGCAGCCATAGCGACTGCTATGGAGCCTATAGCAAAGGAGGGCTGGTGGTCCAGGCCTTATGGAGAGACCTGCAGCGGGTTCCCTTAATTGCAGTGTAAGGGAAGAATTGGACATAAGTTACATTACCTCCTCGGGCTCCACTACCTAGATCTTCCTTCCTCCTAGTGTCAGAGACTCTATGACTACAGCTCCCTCGCTCATCACCAGATGGGTTGCTTATATGGCTTCCTACATTTTTTGAGTGGAGAGGTGATAATCTTGCTTCCTATACTTTGGGGGGGAGGGGGGAGGCTGACCTGGTAAAATATACCCCTGCGCTACCCATGCTGTGGGTACCTCTAGTTACTCCTAATGTGTCTTACTGTACTAAGGGTGACCTAATACTGGGGGTATCTCTAGTTTCCTATACTGGGGCCTACCTGGAGCACAAAGGTACCTTATAAAAAAATGGGGGGGCCCAAATCAACGTTTTGCTATGGGACGACATGAGTTATAGCAATGCCCCTGACTATAACACCTAACCTGGAAATATGAGGAGGCATTTACTGTTACATGGACTGTTACTACCCCCAGCAATGCTGAGTTAAGCAGCGAGTAGCTGGGCACGGTATAGTGGTGGTGGTGTGATGACAGAACTCTTTGAAAGAAGCACTACATTTTGCATACCTTGTAGGTAAAAGGGAAGGGGAGTCCTTACTGTGACAAGAAGTAAATAATATTTATTTTGCTATTATGCTAACTGTGAAGCTGCTTTAGCTTTCTAAAGTATCTGTAATGAGACAGCCTGGCCCGCGCAGTCGCGGGGATCCAGGCACTTCCGGGTTGCGCTCCACGGCCGCATCCCCAGTAGAGGTGGACGGACGCATGCGTCCCAAAGGACGCATGGGGCGGACGCGTACGGACATACGTCAGACGCGTACGTATACGCGTACTATTTATGCGTCCAAGCGGCAGGCGACCCGGAAATGACGCGGACGGAGGGTATAAAGGCACTTCCGATCCGCGGCTGCACGCCGGTTATAGCGTGTGTTTGCTGGCAATAGGCTGTGTATCAGCCTGCTCTGTATTGTGCATCAGTTATTGTTGTTATTGAGTGCTCCTAGCTAGTTTCTGTGTTGTATGTCCATCTGCAGCTCCTAGGGTGCTAGTTAGTCACTGAGATAAACCTGTACTTGACCTCCTGTGTATGACCCAGCTTGCCTTAGACTATCCGCCTGCCTGATCCCCCCAAACCTGTACTTGACCTCCTGTATATGACCCAGCTTGCATTAGACTATCCGCCTGCCTGATCCCCCCAAACCTGTACGTGACCTCCAGTGTATGACCCGGCTCGAATCAGACTATCCGTCCAAGCCTCACGCCCCCTAGGTGGGACCCCGAGTCGGTGGTGACTGCTCCGTCACCCGACCGTTACATTATAACCGGCCATAAAAAAAGATATTACTTATCCATAACATGGAGGATATGCAGCGGCAGATAGACCAGTTGGCCGAAGCGATCAAGGGCCTAGCCGACATGGTTACCCCGATAGTCCAGTCACAGGCCGCCGCCCAAGCCCAGGCGCAAGCCGAAGCAGCCGCACAGGCCGCAGTACCAGCGCAAGCCGTGGGCACTCCCCTTGATATGGCCATTGACATGGAAGGGCATGCACCTGTCGCCCCGCGGGTCGAACCAGCCGCCCCCGCACCTGTAGAGCATCCTCCTGTAGAGCACACTCAGAAGCCCAAGCTTCCCCTTCCTGAAAAGTTCTCTGGAGATCGGGGTTCCTTCAACAACTTCATGAACTCTTGCCGCATGTACTTCTATGTGAGGCCCAGAGCCACGGGGTCCGAGGCGCAAAGAGTAGCTTTGGTGATCTCACTGCTACAGGGGGATCCGCAGGCATGGGCGTTCAGTCTCCCCCAGGGGCATCCAGCCCTCACTTCGGTAGAGGAGTTCTTCCAGGCCATGAGCATCCTCTACTCTGACCCAGATGTCACTACCACCGCTGCACACAAACTCCGAGGTCTCCGGCAGGGAAAAAACACTGCAGAGATTTATGCCTCAGAATTTAGGAGATGGTCCGTGGTCTCCCAGTGGAATGACCCCGCTCTGTTAGACCAGTTCATATATGGGTTGACGGAAACGGTGAAGGACCACCTGATTAATTATCCGCCTCCCGCGACACTGGATGAGGCCATTACCCTCACCATTAGGGTGGACCGGCGGTTACGCCAAAGGCGACTGGAACGCAGTGGAGCTGCTGCTGTGGCTCCTGTGGTGGTGGAAACAGCGACTCCTCCTGGAGACTCTGAGGAACCCATGCAGATCGGTTCTTCCAAGCTCTCCCCTGCGGAAAGATCCCGGAGACGGGCCCAGGGTCTTTGCCTCTACTGTGGAGGAACGGGTCACATGGTCCGAACCTGCCCGGAGAAGAAGTCGGGAAACTTCAAAGCCTAGGTGGATCTGATGAAGTTCATCTAGGCGGGCAGGTAATGCCTCCTAAAGAACCACGGTTTTTACTGCCGTTCTCTCTGGATTGGCAGGGCAAAGAGGTCACAGGGCAAGCCTTTGTGGATAGCGGGGCTGCAGGGAATTTCTTGGATGTAGACTTGGCCAGGAGATTAAACATTCCTTCCTTGCCCTTGACTAGACCCATACAGGTTACCGCCATCGACGACTCCCCTTTGCAACTGGTGACCCCGGTAGCGGTAACTCCCGAGCTGCGTTTAAACGTAGGGGTTCTGCATGCGGAGAAGATCACCTTCTCCTTATTGTAGATGCCCTCTACCCCGCTGGTGCTAGGATTACCCTGGCTAAGGCAGCACAATCCCACTCTGGATTGGCGATCGGGGCAGCTGGTCAGCTGGTCTGACTCCTGTCACAAGAACTGTCTAACGGCACTGCCCCTGCTCAGTACCCAACTGAATCTGCAGCAGGTGCCGGAAGCCTATAGACAGTTTGCGGATGTGTTCTCCCCGCGGGCAGCAGATGAGTTGCCCCCCACACCGGCCGTATGACTGCCCGATCGATCTGTTACCGGGAACTATGCCTCCGCGGGGGCATCTGTATAGCTTGACAGGCCCAGAGAGGGTGGCCATGAGGGAATACATCCAAGAAAACTTGGAAAAGGGGTTCCTCCGGCCATCTACTTCTCCGGCCGGGGCAGGCTTCTTCTTCGTAGAGAAGAAGGACGGGGGTCTCCGACCCTGCATCGATTACAGGGGACTGAACCAGATAACGGTAAAAAACCGTTATCCGCTACCTCTAATAGACGACCTATTCGCACAAGTCTCGGGGGCACAGGTGTTCTCCAAGTTAGATCTGAGGGGGGCCTACAACCTCATCCGTATCCGCCAGGGCGACGAATGGAAGACTGCATTTAATACTCATGATGGGCATTACGAGTATCTGGTGATGCCCTTCGGCCTTTGTAATGCCCCTGCAGTCTTCCAGGAGTTTGTAAACGATGTCTTTCGGGATTTTCTGGGGAGGTTTGTCATAGTTTACCTGGATGACATTCTGATTTACTCCCCAACCCTCGCGGAGCACCGGAATCACGTTCGAGCCATCCTGCAGAAACTGAGTGAGAACTAGTTGTACGCCAAGCTCGAGAAATGTGCCTTTGAGGTATCTCAAGTACCATTCCTGGGGTATATCATCTCCAGTTCGGGCCTGACCATGGACCCGGCAAAGGTTTCGGCGGTCATCAACTGGCCACAACCAGTCACCTTGAAGGGCCTACAAAGGTTCCTGGGGTTCACCAACTTTTATAGGAGGTTTATTCGAGGGTTCTCCCTCAAAGTGGTGCCCCTAACGGACTTAACCAAGAAAGGGGCCGATCCCACCCAATGGACTCCTCAGGCCCAACTTGCCTTCAAGACCTTGAAGGAGGCCTTTTGTTCTGCTCCTGTCCTGGTACACCCAGACATTACTCGGGCCTTTATTGTTGAAGTGGACGCTTCCGAGCTTGGTGTAGGTGCGGTCCTCTCTCAATATGCAGGTACTCCCGAGGAGTTGTGCTTTCCTCTCGAGGAAATTCTCTTCCGCTGACGGAATTACGACATCGGGAATCAAGAGTTGTTAGGGGTAAAATGGGCACTGGAGGAATGGAGGCAGTGGCTAGAGGGGTCAGCATACCCAGTTACGGTGTACACAGATCACAAAAATCTGGAGTACATCGAGTCGGTGAAAAGATTAAGCCCGAGGCAGGCCCGGTGGGCGTTATTCTTTTCTAGATTCAAATTTACCATCACATACAAACCAGGCTCGAAGAACGTGAAGGCGGATGCCCTGTCATGATATTTCAGCCCGGAAACTCCTGAAAATCAGATCCCCGAATCGATAGTGCCTGCACATTGTATTTCAGCTGCTGCAACTAACCCCTTCCTTGAGGAAGATCTCATGTGCCTTCTTTCTTCTTTTCAAGGTGATGCTCCTCCGGGGAAGCCTGCTGATTGCGTTAATGTGCCACCTCAGTGGAGGTTCAAGGTCCTGCAACAGTTCCACGACAGTAAAACTGTGGGTCATCCAGGAAAAGCGAAAACCCATGAACTCCTAGCCCGCTGGGTGTGGTGGCCCTCCCTATCACGAGATGTGAAGGCTTACGTCAGTTCTTGTCCCGTTTGTGCCCGTAGTAAAGTGTCCCGCACGGCCCCAAGCGGGTATCTCCAGTCACTCCCAATTCCTTCCAAGCCCTGGACGGACATATCCATGGATTTTGTGGTAGATTTACCTGTCGCCAAAGGGTGCACGGTCATCTGGGTAGTGGTTGACCACTTTAGTAAGATGTCCCACTTCATTCCCTTGAATAAATTACCTTCTGCTAAAGAATTGGCGGATCTGTTTATTACTAACATCTTTCGTCTCCATGGGGCTCCGGAGAGAATTGTGTCAGATCGGGGGGTCCAGTTTGACTCTCAGTTCTGGCGTTCGTTTTGTTCTCGCTTGGGTATCACACTGTCATTTTCCTCTGGGTTCCACCCCGAGACAAATGGCCAGACTGAGAGAGTAAACCAGAACTTGGAACAGTACCTACGGTGCTATGTGGCTGGTAATGAAGGGGAATGGGCGTCCTACTTACCATTTGCAGAATTCGCCATAAACAACGCAGTGAGTTCATCTACGGGCATGTCACCATTCCAGGTGGTCATGGGTACGAATCCAAAATTCTCTCCCTTGTCGGGTCCGCCTTCCGATTCTCCTATGGTGGAGGACTGGGTGAATCACATGGCTGAGGTATGGGGCAAAGTTCGGGAGAACTTGGAAAGGGCCACTAGGAAGCAGAAACACTTCTCGAACAGGTTTAGGTCGCTGGAACCAGTGTTCGGTCCAGGGGATCTAGTGTGGGTGTCAACAAAAAACATTCCATTGAAACAACCGACACCTAAGTAGGGTCCACGATACATTGGGCCATTTCCTATTTTAAAGCAAATTAACAACGTCGCTTACAGGGTCAAGTTACCTGATTCATTGAAAGTGGGAAATTCGTTCCATGTTTCACTGCTTAAATCAGCGAAAGATTTCCGAACCTCCGCCACCCCCCCCCCCCCCCCACCTCCTGTAACAGTACAAGGAGAGACTGAGTTTGAGGTGGAGAGAGTTTTGGATTCAAGGAAGGTTAGGAACTCGTTGCAATATTTGATCGAGTGGAAGGGATACGGGCCAGAGGAGCGACGGTGGGTCCCGGCACGGCAGGTACATGCCCAGGAGTTGGTCCGGGAGTTTCACACCAAGTTTCCCAACAACCTGAAAATAGAGTGCCCAGAGGTCACTCCTCAGGGGGGGTATTGTAATGAGACAGCCTGGCCCGCGCAGTCGCGGGGATCCAGGCACTTCCGGGTTGCGCTCCACGGCCACATCCCCAGTAGAGGTGGACGGACGCATGCGTCCCAAAGGACGCATGGGGCGGACGCGTACGGACGTACGTCAGACGCGTACTATTTATGCGTCCAAGCGGCAGGCGACCCGGAAATGACGCGGACGGAGGGTATAAAGGCACTTCCGATCCGCGGCTGCACGCCGGTTATAGCGTGTGTTTGCTGGCAATAGGCTGTGTATCAGCCTGCTCTGTATTGTGCATCAGTTATTGTTGTTATTGAGTGCTCCTAGCTAGTTTCTGTGTTGTATGTCCATCTGCAGCTCCTAGGGTGCTAGTTAGTCACTGAGATAAACCTGTACTTGACCTCCTGTGTATGACCCAGCTTGCCTTAGACTATCCGCCTGCCTGATCCCCCCAAACCTGTACTTGACCTCCTGTGTATGACCCGGCTTGCATTAGACTATCCGCCTGCCTGATCCCCCAAACCTGTACGTGAACTCCAGTGTATGACCCGGCTCGAATCAGACTATCTGTCCAAGCCTCACGCCCCCTAGGTGGGACCCCGGGTCGGTGGTGACTGCTCCGTCACCCGACCGTTACAGTATCCTTCAGAATTTGTACCCTTCCTAAACTAAGGTTATTGTTGCAGAGTAGGCAGTATTACAACTGTATGCAATTAAAATGTATCGTGAACATGAAATGCAAACAGGGAGGGACCGTGAAACAAAGAATACAAGTTGAGCAAGGATAATGTGAAACAAGTTTAACAATACAATTTACAGGAAGAAAAGCAGCTACTTGCATAAAATAATGATGTGGTTAGCAGGCAAGATGGCATAATATCCATACAAGACGACACATGTACTTGTTGTGCATCATTACTTACTTCATCTGACGGAGAGCTTGTCCTTTGAAACACCCATGAAAAAGTTGTGTTAGCATTCTTCTCAATGCGGTACGAATACGACTGCTTGTCTTTAGAGCCTGACCAGTTTTCTACAAATGAGGTTATTTCTTGATTTACAGCCTGATGATGAAATCAAACAAGCAACTTAAACTGGAAATATAAAGACAGCTAGGCAGATAAACAATATATGCACAATCTAGAAAACATACAAAATGTCCAAAAAGTACTCTCACAGAAGAAATAGCAAAAGCATCTGGGTGGATTTATTGATGCATTCATCAAACCTACTTCTATCTCTTTAAAGGACATGTAGGGTGATAACATGAACAATACCATTACCACTTAGGGCTTGCCCGTGTTGATTTTACACTTTTCCCCTTAAAAGATTAATAATCTATCAATCACAATTTCTCTGAACATGGGCTGTGGCATAATTCTCCCTGATACCTAATTAGGGTAGTTAAAACATAACTGTGCCTATACAAACACTGCAGTCAGCAGGGAATTGATAAAAAGTTGGTTGGTCAGTATGACTCTATATGAACCAACATTCATGCAGCAATGAATGTTAGTGGAAGCTTTAATAATTTCTTATTATAGGTCCATTTCATGTTTCAGTAGACTATCCATAACTTTTGTAATGTCTCGTCCTTTTTCTTGGAATTTTTAGGTGCTAATGATTTCCCCCCCGGTAAGTGTTTCGGTACTTAGTTGACTTACTACTTCCTAAAGGGTAGTCAGAGATTCTCAAATGGCAGACTAGGCCCTTTTACTCCATTTAACGTTGTTATAAGTAAGCAATCTCTTTTCAGGCCCAACCATTTTTTCATTACCTGTGGCTCTGACTTAAAGGATACCTGACTTGAGGCAAAGTTACCTAAGGTATAAATAGAGTTATGTTGGATCCACATAACTCTATGTTTTTTCTGTCTCTCTCCTTGTTACCCCCAGACCCCATAATTTTGCCTTGAAAAATTAGACTTTTGGCTAAAGTCAAATTTTTACACAAGAAAAGGCAAGTTTTCTGTGACGTTCCCTCCTATCACCCTCCCATTCCATCCTCTTAAAGTTAGTGAATGGGGTGGGGTAAATAGGAGGGACCATTGCAGCAAACCTGCCTCTTCCTTTCTGAAACTTTAACTTCAGCCAAAAGTCAAATTTTTCAAGGAGTGATTCTGGAGACAAGGGGTAACGAGAAGAGGAACTGACAATACACAGAAGTATGTGGATCCAGCATGAACATACCTCTGTGCTTAGCTTAGGTAGCTTTGCCATGGGTCAGGTATCCTGTAAGTATAAACCTACCTATTCCATGGGGTCAGTCAAGCATTTCAGCAGAATTTACCTTTGCAGAGGCAGTTCGAGGAGTAACTAAAGTCAGTGTTGGACTGGTCCGGCGGGAGCTCGGGGTAAAACCTGGTGGGCCTTTAATTACATTGCCCCCGGGGCCCCAGTGCAGAAGAGGAGGAGGCACAGTGCAGGAAGGAGGGGCAGTGGGCACAGAGTGGCTCTTCCATGCTCCACCCTCCAGAATTCAGCACAGCCAGCCAGCGGCAGTAGTATGGAACGGCTTACCAAGAGCTCTGCGTGCCGCTGATCTGGTCTGGTCTTCTGCACTGTCCAATCCTGCTCTCACACTAAGTACAGTGAGAGTGGGATTGGACAGTGCAGAAGACCAGACCAGCGGCACGCAGAGTTCTCTGGCTCTCGGTAAGTCGTTCCCTGCTGCTGCTGCTGGCTGGCTGCGCTACATTCTGGAGGGGGGGCATGGAAGGGGGGTCCCCACCGATATGTGCCCACTGCCCCCCCCCCCCTTCCAGGAGGACACCTATAGACCTGGCTACCAATTCAAGGGATAACTATAGACCTGACTACCTACACTAGGGTAGGGACACCTTTAGACCTGGCTAACTACACCGGGGACACCTATAGAAGTGGCTTACTAAACTGGGGACACCTATATACCTGGCTAACTAAATTGGTGACACCTACAGACCTGGATACCTATACTGGGAGCACCTATAGACCTGGCTGCCTATACTGTGGACACCTATAGACCTGACTACCTATACGGGGCACACCTATAGACCTGGCTACCTATACTGGGCACACCTTTAGATCTGGCTACCTATACTGGGGGCATCTATAGCTGGCTACCGATACTGGGGACACCTATAGCTAACTATCTATACTGGGGACACCTATAATTAACTACCTATACTGGGGACACCTATAGCTTGCTACCTATACTGGGAGCCCCTATATCTAACTACCTATACTGGGGGCACTTATAGCTGGCTACCTATACTGGAGGCAACTATACTCAGGCTCTAGGCCCTTTATATGACACTTGCCTCAGGCCCTGCATACTCTAAGGCCATCCTGCATTGCTGACAGTATCATCCAGCAAAACACCCAACCCTCCACAGCCAGCGCTGGCTACCTAATACTGATATATATGGCACATGGCTACTTAATTCTGTTTTCTGGGGAACATGGCTACTTAATTTGTGTATACAGGGCCCATTTGGCTACTAAATTATTTTATGTTGACGCACATGGCTATTTATTTTGTTCATTGTAAGGCACCTGGCTACTTAATTATTTTATCTGGAGGTGTATGACTACTTAATATTTTTATTTAGCGGCACTTGACTACTTGATGAGTTATCATAAGGCATGTAACTAATTTGGTTATTTTATCTAAAGTTTATCTGGTCAGGCCCACTCTCTGTGAATAGCACCGCTACTTATTTTGTATATATTTTTTTTTGTATTTTGTGTATTAGTGGGTGTGCCAATGACCCATCATGACTACGCTCATGTTCCAGTGCATGGTGACACCCATTTTTTTGCTTGCACCACATGTGTCCATCTCCATGTTATGGACTGTCTTTAGAAATGCTCACAATCTATTCCCTACCATTATCTATTGTCCTACCAAATGATGTATTTATATAGTGCAAAATGTGCTTAAGTACAAAATATGCTTATGTGAGCTCAAAATGGGGGGGGGGGGGGGGGGCAATCCCCAGGCTGAAACTTTCCTGGTGGACCCTTAGTGTCCCAGTCCAACCCTGACTAAATTCACATACTGTTTTGGGCAGTAGCACATACATTCCCAGTTAATGACAAGAAGAATGACAAGCCCATTGATTCTTCAATATGTTGTCTGTAACAGAGATTCAGGACATCTGTGTTGTTTGATCTAAATATGGTGGGGGATATTTGTCAAGTTCTCTTGTACCTTGAATCTTGCATAGGCCCTTCATAAATTAATCTGCTACACAGAGGGTCAGTGAACACCTGAGATGGATATGTGCTGACCACAAGACTCAAACGAGGACAATGCCTACAGGGAAGATATAATGAAGGTGCTGCACATTGGGCCATCAACAGTAAGAGAACAGCTATAGAGGATTTATTTTAAAAAGTTTATTACAAATACAATGGACATCTACAGTATTCAGTTTGTATTCCTGACGATACTGATACTTGCATTGATACGGAAAATGTTGTATATGTTTCTTGTTTAAAAGTATTAAATGGTAAAAAAAATAAAAAATACACTGGACATGTAGAGTCAGAAACGTGGATAGATAATTTTTTTTTCATAATAAAAACTGAAGTGTTTATGTTATATTGAGTCTGAATTACAAAAGCCCCAATAGTGCAATCCTTCCCTTTACCATTCCAAGCAATCGCAGCTGCCAGCAGCCACACACATCTCAATCCACAGCAATAGGAAGAGGTCTTGTAATGTGGACCTATATATCGTATTTCTTCTGCATTCTGTTTTCTACATCTTACATGTAATTTTATGCTCTCACGTTCATATATTTTTATATAAACATGACTTTTCACTGCTGTCCCATTGCAGAGCAATGTGATAAAAGCGGAGCAAAAGTTAGAGCAAGGAGAGAAAGAAGAGGTACAATGCTTTTTGGGGAGGGTCAAGTGAATTGGGTGCAGGAATCAGCATGCATCTAAAAGACACCCAAGCTAAATATCGGTTATCAGATGCTCAGGCTGTGAGTTGGGCACCCGATGTGGTAGTAGTAGCCGATTGGCTACTATGATCAGAACTATTAGAGATTCTGATCATCTATTGTGTAGATGATCAGCTACAAATAGCTGTAATTTTGGCATCAGGGTTACTAGGAGGTTGAGGTTAGTGCAAGTCACTAGGAGGGTGGATTAGCTTTAACCACTTAATGACCAGCTAACGCCGACAGGCGATCAGACCCCCCCAGCAGGACATCCCCCTAGTGGGGAAAAAAGGGGGGTAGTCTGATCGCCCTGCTGCACTCCTGATCGGTGCTGCG